>NC_052090.1:15909503-16210803 GCF_015852505.1 Tachyglossus aculeatus | reverse complement strand
TTTTGCTAAGAAAAGAGCAGGGATGATGAGGGTCTGAGCTATCTTTTAGCCTGAGGGAAGTGTTGAATTGAGAACTTACTTGGGGCTATACTGAAGTTGCTAATTTTATTAAGTCTGTTTAATCATTCATTTCACTCAAGTGTCTTTATACTCATTTATACTCATTATGCTCATTTATACTTAAACTCATGGCCTAGTAGGGCTGTTTTTTTCTTTTCTAATCAAAACTGCCAGATGTCTCTTCTGACTTGCTAGTCCCTTCAGTCAGTTAGGGAATTAGAAGGGAGAAATAATTTCTGGGGAAAATACACACAGTGCACATGTGTCAAACATGTGGACACATGCCATTGGGAATCTTAAAACATATCTAGGGATAAAGACATAGGAAATGTTCCAAAACACCCTCAGCCATGAAGCGATATTCAATTGATCAAAGGTACTTATTGAGCGTGTACTGTGTGAGGATCACCGTACTAAGTGCTTGGGAGAGTACAATACAACAGAGTTGGGAGACATGTGCCTTGCTCAGAGAGAGCTTTCTGCCTAGAGAGGGAGAGGGACATTAAAATAAATTATGAATATATACAAAAGTGCTGTTAGACTCAAATTCCATGGACAGTGAAGGTCAAGATTTTCTGTGGAAAAGAGTCCAACTCTGCTCAAATTCTATTCCAATTTTTCATTAAACAAATACCAGTCTGCTTTATTCTTTCCAAGGGTAGGAAAGGCAGGAAGGGCTATACAATCATTCAGTTTTCTCTCATGATTTTTCACATTTGCAACCAAAGCATTGTCAGTGAGGCATTAATGCCTGCTAGTTTTTCTCTGAAGCACATTTCATTTTAACCAGCTCATTAGGAAAAGGTGGCTAAGAGGCTCATGCCAAAGGGCTGCATTTTGACCTTTGCTCTATTTCTTGGAAACGTCTCCAATTATTTGGCAATTCTACATTTAGGATTCCAATACCAAATCATCCATAATGGTGCAATCTTACCCAATATCCTGAGAATTTTCATCTGACTGATCCAAACTGAAAGACTGTTGCATCTTGGGGATAACAGCAGGGTATGTAAGTATCCCAGGGGAAACAAACTTGGTTAGAAATGGAGCCTACCTGGCTGCCCTGAAAACACTCTCAATCCATGGCGTGTACTGAGCATTCAAGGTGTGCAGATTACTGTACTAAGTGCTAAGAAAGTTTAACACTTGAAGTGGGATGGTAATGCTTTCGCATTCCTTTTTTAGGAAGCCTGATTCAATCTTGCCATCTTTTAGGGTACCATCCTGGCTGGTGGATAAACCTTCCAGCTGCCTTGTTCTCCAGCGACAGTGTTCCATAAACCATCCTGAGTTGTCTGTCTGTCTTTATCTCTGTCTCTCACTTTGAGCCTTGACAATGGGCAGTTACCTAAAGGCCACAACTTATCCAGGCCCGATTACAACCTCAACAACCAGGGCCTTCCCCAGTGAGCTCACTATTTCACTATATCCAAAAGACACAACATGAAAACACCTGGAGTGGTCATTTTAACTCTTTAAAATTTCTCTCTGAGACGCTCCTCTCTGTCACTGGGTCCCACAGTGCTGGCCTATGAGGACAACCCAGGCCCAAGCTCACCCATTCATGCTCGCCTTGAAGAGGGTATGTATTCCGCCTCTTCCTTGGCTTGACTTTGCTCCTGGGCTATTTTTAGCCCAGAGGCAGTTCCAGCAGGTTTAAGAGCTATTGTGTGAGCCTGGGGAGGGAAGAGAAAGAAGGACTTGTGGAGTTTGTGTGGTTGTGGTGAAGGCCAACAAAAATCTTTCTAAATGCAGAAGATTCAGGCCAGATTCTTAGTCCCCCTCAGCTTTGATTCCCTATCCCCAGAATATGGGATGATTAATGCACATCTAGTTCTAGGACTGTACATTGTTGCAGTCACTCTGTGGATGCAAGTGTTTCTTCTGACCCACAAGACTTTAAGTAAGCTCCTTGTGGGCAGAGAATGGGTCTACCAGCTGTTGCATTGTGCTTTCCTGAGCACTGAGGCCCGTGCTGTAAACACAGTGAGCTCATAATAAATTCATTCATTCATTCAATCATATTTATTGAGCGTTTACTATGTGCAGAGCACTGTACTAAGCACGTAGGAAGTACAAATTGTTACTTGTCACTGCATTGCCCTGACTCACCAGTTGTGCATTTTTGGAAGAACATTCCTAAATTTCACATTCACTTTCTATCCAAAATGCAAAGTGAAAAAATATTCTGGCAGAATTACAAGTACTCAAGATTGAAAAGAGGAAGAAGGATGAAACAGTTGTTCGGCTGAAGCAGACCTTAGGGCGATTTAGGAAATGGAAGGATTACAGTGAAATTACCATGAATTAAAATAAGAAGCCTGAGTTTGAGGTGGAAATACATTAGAAGCCACCAAAGGGACTTAGAAGATGGGTTAGGATCATAATCATGGAAAAAGAAGATTATTGCCAAGATAAACCTTTGGCAAAAGTCACCGTCCCCTATTTGGCTAAATCAAGTTTCCTATTTTATAAGATTCATTTTCAGATCTTTTGTTTTATAAAAATAAAATTAATAAGATTCCTCCAATATGAAGATAGATTGACTTAGAAGTTAGATTGAAGTTAGAGAAACAGCATGGCTTAGTGGAAAGAGCCCGGCTTGGGAGTCAAAGATTGTGGGTTCTAATCCTGACTCCCCCACTTATCAGCTGTGTGACTTTGGGCAAGTCACTTTACTTCACTGTGCCTCAGTTACCTCATCTGTAAAATGGGGATTAAGACTGTGAGCCCCCCACGGGACAAACTGATTACCTTGAATCTACTTCAGAATAGTGCTTAGCACATAGTAAGCACTTAAAAAAATACGATCAGTATTATGATGATGACGGCATTTATTAAGTGCTTACTATGTGCCAAGCACTGTTCTAAGCACTGGGGAGTTTACAAGGTGATCAAGTTGTCCCACGGGGTGCTCACAGTCTTAATCCCCATTTTCCAGATGAGGTAACTGAGGCACAGAGAAGTTAAGTGACTTACCCAAAGTCACACAGCTGACAATTGGCAGAGCTAGGATTTGAACCCATGGCCTCTAACTCCAAAGCCTGTGCTCTTTTCACTGAGTCATGCTTCTTCTTCTGCTTATTGACTGTTACTCTGGGATTTAGTGGTAGAAAAGAAGGGAACAACCTCCCTCTTTCTCTCATCGATCTGTCAAACAGTGGTATTCACTGAGTACTTGCTGCATGCAGAGCACTGTCCCAGCAATAATAATAATAATAATGGTTCTTGTTAAATGCTTACTATGTGCCAAGCACCGTTCTAAGCACGGAAGCACTGTTCTAAGCGCTGGATGCTCTTTTAAGCACTTGAAGAGTACATTAAAGTTAACAGTCATGATACTTGCCCTTGAGGTGCTTCCAGCCTTGTCTACCAAAACCGCATTCCCAGAACTTCTTGCTTGTATCTGTCAGAAAGCGAACTGGCTCAGAGATCCTGCCAATTCAGCCCTTCACACCATTTATAAAGGGTTGGGCTGTTTTTGGTGCACGTATTCTAGAGTTTCACATGTCACCACTTGGAATTATTCACAGCTGAAAAATGCAAACTGAAAAATCTGACCTCTGACCAGCCCTTGAGTGCTGGCCACAAGTTACACACCTGTAGTGGAGTCAAGAGGCTGGCTGGATGTCTGCCAATTTTCAGCATCTGTGAAGATCTGAAGGAAAGGAAACTCCAGAACTGTCCTACTTGTCCTGTGTCGGAGTTTCACCAAAGGAGACAATAAGAAAAGTAACTCCAGAGATGATACTTCGAAATCCAGTCTTTGGAGGGTAGGGCCAGAAGGGAAACAGCTCTGCCAGTTCATTGTTAGAGGGATCCTTTCTCCCTCAGTGGGAGGTCCTTGGATTCTCCAAACACGAGAAGGATCCAGTCCACTGGAGAAGCCTCACTAGGCAAGAGCTTCTTTGCCTTGGCAGTTGTGCTCTAGCTAGTGGAACCAGATCAGGAACTGAGTCTGCCCATGGCCTGCTGCGCATCCTTGCTTTAGTCACTTACCTTCTCTGAGCCTGTTTCTTCATTGAGAAAATCTGGGTGCTATTTCCTGTCTTTACCTCACATGAATGTGGTGAAGATAATATGAAATAATTGAGATGAAAAGTACTCCGGAAAAAGAAAAGCGCCAAACACATTCCAGGCATTCTAATTATTGGAATTGGCCATTTCCATGCCCATGATATAGTTTAAATCAGATGTCTGTCAGGTCATGGGATTGTGTGAATACAAGAGGGAATGTGTTTGGGCCTGGGGACAGATAGGGTGGAACCTCCTCTTGCAAAGGAGAAATAATATATTACAAGCATCCAGTAGGCCTTTAATAATGAAAATAATAATAATAATAACTTATTAGGCACTTACAATGTATGGGCCAAACAGTGTACTAAATTCTGGCCCATCTTGTGTGACTTTGGGCAAGTCACTTCACTTCTCTGTGTCTCAGTTACCTCATCTGTAAAATGGGGATTAAGATTGTGAGCCCCATGTGGGACAACTTGATCGCTTTGTATCCCCCCAGCGCTTAGAACAGTGCTTTGCACATAGTAAGTGTTTAACAAATGCCATCATTATTATTATTATTGTTATTTTGGGGTAGATGCAGGTTACAAGATCCCAACTATACACTGTCCCATATAGGGCTGACAGTATAAAGGGGAAGAAGGACAGGTATCTTATACCCATTTTTAATAGATAGGGAAACTGAGGCCTAGAGAAGTTAGCTGATTTGCCCAAGGTCATACTACAGGCAATTGGCAGAATTGTGCTTACAACCCAGGTCCTCTGATACCCAGGCCCTTGCCTTTTCCACTAGGCTACACTGCTGCTGCTTCTCTGAGGCGTAGCATCACATAGCCAGAAACGGAGGAAATTTTGAGAAAGAAAGGGGTGGCAGGCAAAAAGTTAGGTTTAATTTCCAGGCAGAAAATGTACAATTGACTGAATTCCAAATATTTTCTTGAAATCCTTCTCCACTGCAAGTTACAGCACTGAATGCATTACATTTGGTTTCTGTCACCCACATCAAGGGGCATGGAATCTCCTAGCTAACTGCCTTTGGTCTAGGTAATGGCTGCCAAATCCATTCCTTTCGATTTTGGCTGTCACATACACTGTGAAGTTGCCCCTGGCGAAGAGGGCACATAACATATTGTCTTTTCTCTGAGCACTTGTTTGGCTTGTACCATTATTTAATTGGCTGGCAGGGATGTCAGGTTTGATATAATCACCCCTACCTGCTGCCCACACACCTTGAAAGGCAATTATCCCTTTCTAAGTGCACTACTTTACCGTAATGAAAATGCTTTGGCGGGGGTATTTTGACTGGCCTAGAAGTGTAAATCAGTTGTGTAGTTTTTAAATACAGTTCACACATTTTCTTAATGGTTGCTTGACAAGGGAAGTTTCCTGCATTAAAAATAAATAAATTAGGAAACGAATTATTCCATCAGCTCCGCAAAACCCGTTTGTGAAAATAGAAGTGTTACTACCGTCCTGAGCTACTTAAATGTTTGCTTTAACAAGACATCTTTGTTTCCAGGCATCATGGGGCTCATAAATTCATCTGAGAGCCCTCCCATTAATTTCTGATTGTGCTTTCTAAAATGGAAACAATTATCATCCACAAAGTACTGAAACACTTTTAGTTCTACAAAAGCAAAATAAAAGACATGAACCTTAGTCACACGGAGCTACAGCCTAGAAAAGCAACACTGAGCTGTGTATAATAAGGCATTTATCCAACACAGTTGGGATAAGAGGGAGGGAAGGATAAAAAAACCTTTCCTCGCTGAGCTTCTTTTTTCCATCACATTCTATATCGCATTCTTTATTGTGAACTAATGCATTGAGGGTGGAAAGAGGGAGTCTTTGTGGTTTTCTAAGGGGAGTGGACAATGTTGACAGCAAGGACGATGGAGGATGAAGGAAGCCAAGAGAGAGGAAAGGAAGAGGTAACCAGGAAATGGTGAGAGTCAGAAAGGGTTGAGGGACAGATACAATTTGGTTTCATCACGCTCAAATTCCTCAACCCTTATAAGGGAACTTGAGCTGTTTACCTGTTATCTCTGCTCTCTGACCTGACATCCCAGGGTCTGGAAGCTCTCTCTGATGGATCGTACAGTGGCTTTGTGGTGAGCTCTGGCTTCCCTCCTTCGTATCGGGGCAGAATGAGAAGACAAGAGGGGAAGCATTTAGAGCAATGGGCCACCGCTCTGAAGGCCCAAAGTTATTCCCTAAGTGTAAGGTAGACACTGTAGGAGGAGCATTGGCTCTTTAGGGCTACTACTGCTAGTAGTATCATGCTATCAAGGAATAGCTTCAGAGGCTGGAAAAAATCAGACCTCCCTGGGGATCAGCACCCTATCCTGGGCAATAAAAGCCAATGGTACTTATTGAGCACCCTTTTATGGGTGGAGGATGATTCAGCTGTTGGGGAGAAGTTACCACTCTGATGATCCTTCAATGTCAGGCCCGTTCTCTCTCCTCAATCAATCGATTGTATTTATGGAACACTTACTATGTGCAGAATACTGTAATAAGCGCTCGGAAGAGAATTAGCAGACCCGTTCCCTGCCATAATGAGCTTAGTGTGTAGAGGGGACGGCTCCTCCTATTCCTGCAATGGCCTACAGTGGCCCTCTATAAGCTACGTGGCTGAGAGTACACTGTCAATAGCTGTGGGGAAATGGAGATGAGGACTCCAGATAGCTGTGCTTTTCTCATTCCAAATCAGGATTGTCCTGGCAGGTCCCAGACCAAGAGATGCCTGTGATGTCACAGGCATTATGTCAGACTTGTGGCACAACATAATGTCCTCTGGAAGCAGTGTGACCTAATGGAATGAGTCAGAAGACCTGCATTCGAATCCTGGCTCCACCACTTGCCTGCTGTGTGGTCACCTCTGTGCTTCAGTTTTCTCAACTATTCCCTCTTCCTTTTAGATAGTGAATCCTGAATGGGACAAGGAACTTGCCCATCTGCATATATTGTATCTACCCCAGTGCTTAGTACAGTGCTTGGCAAGTAGTAAGAGCTTAACAAATATTACTTATTACTATTACATCATACTGGCCATTTTGCTGAAATAGACCAAGTTTGCCTGAACCTAGTCTTTCTCCAAGGGGACTGCTAACTTCCCAATTTCCTTCTTGCTCCAGAAGCATTACATTCACTTTCCAGGTCACTCTGAACACAGACTGTACTTCCAAATCACAGAACTTGGCATCAGTTGTCAGAGTGAAGTGAAATTGGATGCTTCAAATGAAAATTCTGAGCATCAAAGCATCCTGTGCTGGGTCTGTACTGGACAGGGGAAAGTGCCTGGCATAAAACCAGATGACTGGTTCTTCCAGAAATTCCAAGGGAGCTCTTGGAGAAGTCCCTAGAACTATCTCAAATGGCAACAGTATTTTCTGTGGCTCCCAAACTGAGGATTAAGGAAACCCCCTTTTAGAAGAAAAGATGTTAGGCTGGGATAGAGGTCTCAGATATGTTTTTAGAAATGGAGGTAGAACGCCTGTGGAATCTCTGGGCTTGAATTTCCTCAGCTGAAACAAACAAGGAACAATCTTCATCCACTTCCTACCTCAGAACTGTAGTGAGAATTCTTGAGACCGTTTTTAGTGAATCTCTTGTAGCGGAATAAATTTAGATTCATTCAAAGTAGCAGAGGTCCCCCAAATTTGGCAGGCATTTCATCGAAATAAATGTTGAAACTATTGAGACAGTAACAAACCTGGGCTATTGGCCAGTGACAGAAACTGGTAGAAAGACAAGGCACATTGATGTCTAAAGAAGCACAGTTTTTAGTAAATTCCAATTTCCCAGGGTTATTAAAAAAAATCCCCTCAAATCTTCCATTAAAACTGGGAAACAGTGGAGAAGCAAACAACAAACCCAAGTACATAAGCTGTGTCAGACAAAACAGGGGAAGAGGAAAAGAGGCAAAGTAAGCTCTGTTAGTTGCCCAGAAAATCAAAATGGATTTTGCACAGAAATGATGGAAAAGAAATGCTAGGGAAGAATTTAGGCCGGAAACAAGTTCGATAATGACAGTATCATTAAAGAGGGTTCTAAATCAGTTAAGTTGCATGGCTGCCTTTTCACACTTGCCTTTCAGAGGAAACGTATGAAAATATGGAAAAGGTGGCATGGAAATGGAAGGAGTGCTGGAGTTCTTTCCAGGCTTTCATAAAAATCCATACAATCGCATTTATTGAGCACTTACTGTGTGCAGAGCACTGTACCAAGCACTTGGGAGAATACAACAATAGACACTTTCCCTGTCCACAATGAGCTTACAGTCCAGAGGGGGAGACATACATTAATATAAATAAATAAATTACAGACACGTACATAATTGTTTTGGGGCTGGGAGGGGGAATGAATAAAGGGGACAATGCAGAAGAGAGTCAGAAAAGAGGAAAGGAGGGCTTAGTCAGGGAAGGTCTCTTGAAGGAGAAAAAATTGAAGAGAGCTTCTAATAGCCCACCCACTTTGGGCATTTTAAAGAAAAATGCCTGATGCTACAACTGAGTAAAAAAGTATTGAAGGGATTATTCTAAACTAGTAAATACCATTGATGTTGATGACTATCAGCCACCTCTAGCATTTAGTATTTATTTACTTATACCCTCCCTTTCCATTTGTGTATATGTAAACTTAATTGTACATTTGATTTTTCTATTCTGATTATCCTATTTACAGAGCATAAGCTCCTGATCGGCAGGGGATTTGCTTTAAATTTTTTTTTAATGGTATTGTTAAATGCTTACTATGTGTCAGGCACTGAATTAAGCATTGGGGTAGATAGAAAATAATTGTGTTGGACACAGTCCCTATCTCACATAGGGCTCACAGTCTAAATCTCCATTTTACAGATGAGGTAACTGAGGCACAGAGAAGTGAAGTGACTTGCCCAAGGTCACACTGCAGACAAGTGACGGAGCCAGGATTAGAACCCAGGTTCACTGGCTCCCAGGCTCGTGCTCTTTCCATTAGGCTACACTGCTTCTGTTGTACTTTCTTAAAGATTTCTAGGTCAGGTCAGTGGGCCATGCAATTCAGAATTCTCTTCTCAGACAGTGGCCATAGGATGCTTGGAGGAAGCCTGTGATGTTGATCTCAATGTCACTACTAATTTTTAGGGATGTGACATCTTATGTCCTACCTTTTTCCTTTGACATCCCTAACTTCTCCTTTAGAATTCTATTATAATCCTCCCGCCATTAATTTATCCCAGCTTTTCTTAAACCTATTGAATTTTCCACCAGCAAACTTCCTGTAATAATTCCATCTGTTGCCACCTGTAGTGGGGAGAAGTGCTTTGTTTGTTTTGAACATGCTTCTAGTCATCAGAAGATGACTCTCTTTCTATTTTTTAAAAAATGTCAAAAATATGGAGTTTTATTTTTAAAAAATTAAATGGAAGGTAGTCAATCAGCAAGTATTTTCTCTGTATGCCTTGGGGCAGGGGCACTGGAATAGGCAATTTCAAGAAATGGGCTTTCTCTTTGCCAAATTTTTGTTATTCCACAAAAACCAGCAGCAGCCTAAAGTGTTTGCCAAGTAGGAAGTAGCTGCAGAGGATTGGCTGGGGGGAAATGGCCATGATACATGCCGGACACCCCCAGGAAACTGAGGCTGTGGTCAACGGGACAGCCACTTCTCTGTCCAGGCTCCATGGCTGCAGTCACGGAGAAGATTTGAGCCCCCATTCCGGACAGGTTCTACCCCCTCGTTGCCCTCAGGAGTGACTAATTCCTGTCAATTCAACTTCCACAGCATTGCCAAAATTCATCCTTTCCTCTCCATCCAAACTGCTACTACATTAATCCAAGCATTTATCCTGTCCATCCTTGATTACTGTATTCATTCATTCAATCGTATTTATTGAGCGCTTACTGTGTGCAGAGCACTGTACTAAGCACTTGGGAAGTACAAGTTGGCAACATATAGAGACGGTCCCTACCCAAGAACGAGCTCAGTCTCCTTGCTTACCTCCATGCCTCCTATCTCTCTCCACTCCAGTCCATACTTCAGTCTGCTGCCCGGAGCATGGCTAAATGGAAAGAGCATGGGTTTGGGAGTCAGAAGTCATGGGTTCAAATCCCAGCTCTGTCAATTGTCAGCTGTGTGACTTTGGGCAAGTCACTTAACTTCTCTGTGCCTCAATTACCTCATCTGTAAAATGGGGATTAAGACTGTGAGCCCCACATGGGACAACCTGATCACCTTGTATCCTCCCCAGCGCTTAGAACACTGTCTTACACACAGTAAGCACTTAACAAATACCATTATTATTATTCATTCATTCATTCATTCAATCGTATTTATTGAGTGCTTACTGTGTGCAGAACACTAGATTAAACGCTTGGGAAGTACAAGTTGGCAACATACAGAGACGGTCCCTACGCAACAACGGGCTCACAGTCTAGAAGGGGGAGACAGACAACAAAACAAAACATGTGGTCAGGTGTCAAGTCATCAGAATATATAGAAGTAAAGCTAAATGCACATCACTGACAAAATAAATAGAATAGTAAATATGTACAAGTAAAATACATAGAGTAATAAATCTGTACAAACATATATACAGGTGCTGTGCCGGGAAGGAGGTAGGGTGGGAGGGATAGGGAGGGGGAGAGGAAAAAGGGGGCTCAGTCTGGGAAGGCCTCCTGGAGGAGTTGAGCTCTCCGTAGGGCTTTGAAGAGAGGAAGAGAGCTAGCTTGGCGGATGTGCGGAAGGAGGGCATTCCAGGCCAGGGGGAGGACATGGGCCGGGGGTCGATGGCGGGACAGGTGTGAACGAGGCACAGTGAGGAGGTTAGTGGCAGAGGAGCGGAGGGTGCAGACTGGGCTACAGAAGGAGAGAAGGAAGGTGAGGTAGGAGGGGCCGAGGTGATGGACAGCCTTGAAGCCAAAAGTGAGGAGTCTTTGCTTGATGTGTAGGTTGACTGGTAGATTTTTTGAGGAAGGAAGTAACATACCCAGAGTGTTTCTGAACAAAGATGATCCAGGCAGCAGCATGAAGTATAGACTGAAGTGGGGAGAGACAGGAGTATGGGAGATCAGAGAGGAGGCTGATGCAGTAATCCAGTCGGGATAGGATTAGAGATTATTATTATTATTATTATCATTATTACAAAAACATTCAGGCCATGTTTCCCCACTCCTCAAGAACTTCCAGTGGTTACCCATTCACCTCCGCATCAAACAGAACTCCTTGCCATTGTCCTTAAAGCACTTGATCACCTTCCCCACTCCTACCTCATCTCACTACTCTCCTACTACAACCATAACGATACAAAGATACTTTGAACTCGTCTATCTCACCGCCAACTTCTCACCCATGTCCTCCCCCTGATCTGGAATGCCCTCTCTCTTCATACTCTCCCCCCTTCACAGCCTTATTGAAGGTACATCTCCTTCAAAAGGCTTCCCCTGGCTGCCCTCTTTTCCTTTTCTTCCACTCCCTTCTGCATCACTCTGACTTGCTCCCTTAATTCAATCCCCCTCCCAGACCCCAGCACTTAGGTACAAATCCATAATTATTTATATTACTGTCTGTCTCCCTCTCTAGACTGTAAGCTAGTTGTGGGCAGGGAATGTGCTGACCAGCTCTGGCATATGATTATAGTATACTTTCTCAAATGCTTAGTACAGTGCTCTGCACACAGTAAGTGCTTAGTAAATATGATTGAAAGCAGGGGCGGGGGATGAAAGAGCTGGGTCAGATGACCAGGTTCCCAGAGGAATTGATACAACCTGGAAATGACCCGAGAGACCCAGAAGTTGCCAACTGTCTCCTGAAATGGTCAAGGATTGGCCCATCAGTTTGGCTGGTTTGCTTCCCAACATGTAGTACAAAAAGAACTTGGCTACTAATGCCAAGTGCTGGTGTAGATATAAATTAATCAGACCAGATTCAGTCCCTGCCCCAAATGGGGCTCAGTTTAAGAGGAAGGGAGAAAGTTTATTTCATCCCCATTTTACAGATGAGGAAATTGAAGCGCAGAGAAAGACTTAACCTAGGTCACACAATAGGCAAGTGGCAGACCCCTGGGTCTCCTCCCTCCTAGTGCTTTGTGCTTTCTACTAGGCATCACTGCCTCCCAGAGCTAGTGAAGGTTCTTGGAAGAGAAGAAATAGTTGGATCAGGAAAGCAAAGCCTTTTGGAGCAGAGGTTTAATCAAAAAGAATTTGGTGGAGGGAATTAGTGGCTCTAAAGGCACTGAAACAATTGTTTTAAAATGCACGGTCTTATCAGGGCCTATTAACCCTGACTTCCATCAAGTTTGGTCTCCTCCATGGCAAAACTACTTAAGGGAGTATTAATTTCAGAAAGCTTGGTGGACAATTAGCTAATTATCCCTGTGGGTTGGATACTGAAACGATGAGTGCGATTATCATTCAGCTCATCAGACCTGAAGATGGAAGCGGCTTCATGCTCTTTATTTTATCCTGAGAAAAGCTGATATGCCCAAGAGAACAACAATGCCAGAATTAACACCCTGGCGGTGGAAACCTTTGAGAATTCATTATTACCATTATTACTGCAGCAGTACTCTTTCTTCAGCTGAGCTTAGAGGCACGACCGTGACTTTCAATGAGGTTTAGCGTCCTGGCGGGTATTAATTACCAAGCTTCTTTTTTCTCTTTCTAACCACACACTGTGAGCCACTGGCCCATGCAATCTTCTAGAGCCAGGTTTTAGTTTACCAAGTGCTATAATGGACAATATGGAGACAAAGATGGATATTTTTAATCAGGAGTTGGGAGATAAAATGGACCGGTGGGCTTGCAGTTTAATGTCAGCTGGTTCATCATGCTACTAGCACTCCGCCTTGCAGGCTAGGAAGCAAGTGTTTTTCTTCTGATCTTGTAATAAAACAGTATGTGGATGCTTATGGATAAAGGCTTCTCTAAACTTTGGAAATAGAAGGTCCCCTTTTGTGCATTTCTTTGGCGAGCAAACACAAATGGATTATGGTCTAATCTGTGCTCTACTGCTGTATTACCAAGCAATTTCGATGTAATCTGAGTCTTTGGTTTCTGCATCTTACACATCAGAAGGAAGATTGTCACTTCTCCTATTCATTTCGTTTTTAGCATGTCAATTTAGGTGGCAGATATTCTTGTCAAAAGCCATTTCCAGAGTCTCAGTTCATTGCCTCTATTGGATTACAGGTTGAGAACATGTAATAGCCAATTTGGAAATATGAAAATAATGTCACGTATGCTTGCAGCCAGAGGATCGAAAGGGCTGCACTAAATACATTCTGGACCCAGGCCCCTCCCTCTGCCATCCGGAAATCCTGAAGGTTTAAAGACCTTTGCTGTGAAAGAGTCATATTAAAAGGATTATTTTCACATGCCCTCCCATCAAATATGGCACCGAGTCTCCTGGCAGTTAAAACAGCTTGTAAAAATGAGAAATGTGTTGCAAGGGTGAGTCCAGCTGTCGGCTTTGCCCAAGGGAGTGGCCTATTCTCCAGCGAAGGGGACTACAGGAGTTATGGTTTGCCCATGGCTCGTGGACCAGTTATGGCATCTGGGAGGATGTTGGCTGCATAGTGAAGTGGGCAATGTGACAAGGTCATTTCTGGAGGAGCAAACTGTCTGGCTCCTTTTCTGACCCATCCCACGTGTCCCCTCTTTTCCAGCTTTCCTTCTGATGCAAGTGAAAAATGTTTTGGGGATGGTGGGAATGGGGTGGGGGTGGTTGAGAGGAGTGACTATCCCCACAATGATAGAAGCTCACAATGGTCTTGTGGGTAATAATAATAATACTGGAATTTATTAAGCACTTACTATGTGCAAAGCACTGTTCTAAGTGCTGGGGAGGTTACAAGGCGATCAGGTTGTCCCATGGGGGGCTCACAGTCTTCATCCCCATTTTACAGATGAGGGAACTGAGGCACAGAGAAGTTAAGTGACTTGCCCAAAGTCACACAGCTGACAATTGGTGGAGCCGGGATTTGAACCCATGACCTCTATCTCCAAAGCCCGGGCTCATTTCCACTGAGCCACGCTGCTTCTTAGCGTAGGGGTGGAGGTAGGGGGTGGGATGCGGGGAAGGGGGTGGGCTATGACAACCCCCTCCCTGACTCCTCAGGAGAGAGGACAGATTGGATTGACTGGAGTCTTCGAAAGGGTAATTGCACCTCATCAACTCCACATATTTTTCAAGCCATCATCCAGTTGAGGTTATGCTGATACTGTGTTCCAAGTACTCTGCTCAGCTCTGGGGATAGATGAGAAGCAGCATGGCACAGTAGTTGGAGAGCAGGCTTGGGAGTTAGAAGGCCATGGGTTCTAATCCTGGCTCCACCACTTGTCTGTTGTGTGATCTTGGGCAAGTCACTACACTTTTCTGGGCCTCAGTTACCTCATCTGTAACATGGGGATTGAGACTGTGAGCCCCATTTGGAACAGAGACCGTATCCAACCCAATTTGTTTGTCTCCACCCACTGTGCCTGGCATGCAGTAAGCACTTAACAGATACCGCAATTATTATTATATAAGGTAATCAGATCGGGCACAGTCCCTGTCCCACGTGGAGTTTGTAGTCTTAAAATGGAGGAAGAACAGGGATTTTATCTCTATTTTGCAGATGAACAAACTGAGGCACAGAGTTGTTAAATGACTTGCAGACTCGCATCCGAGAAAAGTGACAGGGCCAGAAGTCGAAACCGGGGTTTCCGGCTCTCAACTCTACAGTCTTTCCTCTGGGATAGGCTGCCTCCCATGCATCTCTACCTTACTGCAGCTACTGTTTAGAAAACTCATGAAGAGTGCAATATTCTCTCCTTCTAGAAGCTCACAATCACATAATAACAAAGAGATGTTTTTACTTCCCAACAATACCAGGTCTCTTCGTGTCTGGTATCTTCTATTTGCAAACAAACGTTCACGATGGCTCAAACCTCTTATCTATTTCCAGGGCCATCTGATAGAGATGGGTCCTCTGAAGAGATCCTCGAGGAGAAATCACAAGGGTACAAATGCTCCATTCACAGCAAACCATGAAGGCCGTCTCAGGGTTCACAGCCCTCCTGGGCAAGTCTTAATGGTGACATCCCAAGTCCCTATGAACCCGAAACAACCGGATGAAGTCATGGAATGCTGAAGGCACTTAAAATAATGCTGCACTTACATTATACTCCAGAATTAAGTGAGAGCTAAAAAATATATATTCAACCTTAACTCTTACATAACAGCAATCTTCCTTGGAAACGTCTGAGGGAAAGAGAAGCAAATTGAAATTCACTGGGCTTTGTTCCCAAACTGCTCTAGAATGATCAAATGTTGGGAGAGACTGAGAAACTGAGACAAAAACACACACTGAAGCATGAGATAATTTTGTCTAATTCTGTTCAAAACCTAGGTTATTTGGTCTTGTTTTGCTCTGTTCAATTTTGATACCTTTAAAAATATTCTCCTTCCTCTCTCTTTCCCATTCTCAGCTCTGGTTTTGCTTCCTTTTTGGGTCCTGGGGCTCTTCACCTGGCTGGAAGACCTGGGGCAGAATTCCAAAATAATGTTGAGTTGAGGAGCTCTGCAAAGCAACAATGCAGTTTGGATAAAACCGCTTTCCACTTAACTTTCTAGCTAAGGTGTTTTCTCTGAGTGATCCCTCCAACAGATGCCTGAAAGAATAGCCACCTCTCCTCCTCTCTGACATCCACCTAACATCCCTATCTTTTTCTCTCCTGTAATCCCTCTCCCCTTCCCCCTCCACACCCCCCTCAAAAATAGACTAACTGTTCATCTTAGAAACCTTTCTTGAACCCTATGGATATTACCTGCAATTATGTCTCAGATATTGTGTCTGTTTTTCTCCCTCTCTCATTTGCAGCATTTGTGTATTTAGAGGAAAATGTTCTGTCTATGGTATCATCTGTTAGAAAGTGCCGTTACAACCTTTATTACCATAAAGGCTGAAACAAACATAATTCTCGGAGCCACGCAGTTGAGGATGTTGTATTTTTACACATTTTACTTATATATATGATGCACAGAGAAGACACTTTAACCTTTAAAGCAGTGTTTTGTTTACCTAATGTAGGTTCTAAACATTATCTGCTTATAATATTCATAAATACATATTCTATGGCCAAGCACCCTGGGTACAAATTCATAAAATTTTCCCCAGGTGCAAGAATATGAAATTGGACCTCTGTGTTGGACTTTGAATTTGAGATACTTGTAGATTTTAGCTATGATACAGTAATAATTGTGGTATTTCTAAAGTACCTGCTACACAAGAAAACCCGATTAGACACAGTCCCTGCCCCATGTGTTGGGGGGTCACATATTCCGCTGTGTGCCACAGTTACCTCATCTGTATAATGGGGACTCAATCCTACATAGACTATGAGCCCCATGTGAAGCAGGGTCTGTGTTCAGCATGATTACTTTGCATTTACCCCAGCATTTAGAATAGTGCTTGACACATAGTAAGTGCTTCACCAATGCCACTATTATTATTTTTATCATACATGTATCTGGACCTTTGGGGTATTTGATAGTGGGCAGGGAATGTGTCTGTTTATTGCTATAGTGTACTCCCCCAAGCACTTAGTACAGTGCCTTGCACACAGTAAGTGCTCAATAAATACATTTGAATGAATGAGTGAATTCACCCCAATCTCAACCTCACAGTGCTTATATATATATCTTTAAATGATATATTATAAATCATTTATTTATACCAATGTCTGTCTTCCCCTCTAGACTGTAAGCTCTTTGTGGGCAGGGAACATGTCTGCCAAATTCTGTTGTATTGTACTCTACCGAGTGCTTAGTAGAGTGCTCTGCACATAGTGAATGCTCAATAAATACCATTTATTGATTGATTAATTCTCTCTTTGAATGTCATGGTATAAATTGTATTTTCACTCCCCCAATTATAGGTATGCAACTTCTTTAGGTATTTCAGAGACAGATTATTCAAAGAGACAGACAAGGTAATTTGATGGAACAGTACAATTACTGCCTTGGAAACTACTGTTTTGAGTTTGGGATTGTTTTACCATTGTTGTCACTAGCTTAATTTTTTACGTGAGTGAAGAAAAGCTTTCTTTCATTTAGGAACTTGTTTGCATTAAATGTTTCCACGAGGAGAAAGTCGAAAGGAATAGAGCATGCAGTTCTGTGAAAAGATGCAGAGATTTAGCCAGCCCACTGTTGGGTAGGGACTGTCTCTATATGTTGCCAACTTGTACTTCCTAAGTGCTTAGTACAGTGCTCTGCACACAGTAAGCGCTCAATAAATACGATTGATGATGATGATGATGATGATGAAGCACTGTCTCCTTTGACTCCATCCAACTCTAAACTGCCTGTCTTCATCAGAATAGCACCCCTGGGGTGAGCTGATTCTCGGAAGAGTGAAGACAAATACTGAAAAACTAAATGGAAAGCCTTATGGTGCTTTTGTCTGGTGTTTTCTTTTCTCTAAACTGTACACTTGTTAAGGGCAGAGACCGCGTCCACTAATTCCAAAACTCCAACTCCCTTGCCATTTTTCCCTTGCCAATCCTGCTGTCCTACCAGTGCTGACAGGAAAAGATGTATTTCTTGCTGGGTCTCCCTGAATCCTGAATGGTGATTTACTCGAGATACCAACCAGCACCATTATCTGGCATCACTGTGTTTCACAAAGCACTATGTTCACTGTCCTAAGGCCCACAGCTCTGCAATTAAAGGTGCTCAGCTGATGAAGAGGAAAGCACAGAATACAAGGTAATTGGCTCTGTACCCTTGAAAAACGCAATAGGATTACATTCTGTAGAAGTGTAACTTTTTGTCTGCCCAGTTCCTCCTAGTACTTAAATAGAGATTTATCTGATATTTAAAAGAAGTTCCTTCTGGTCGAATCAGAAGCTACTCTGAGCAATGACAGCAATTGCCTGTGTTTAAAAATCACACATTTCCCCATCTCTGCCTGTCATCCTGCCATCTCCTTCACAGGAACATTTTTCTTTGATCCAAAGAATGTAATAGAGGGTGATGAGGTTTATGAACTAATTATTCTTCCTTTACTTTCTGCACACCAGACCACAATTAGAACATCAATCTGGCTAATCTAATTTATTCCTAGCAATAATAATAATGATTATGGTATCTGTTAAGCACTACTATGTTCCCGGCACTGTACCAAACACTGGGATGGACACAGGCAAATTGGATTGAACGTAGTCCCTCTGTCCCAAGTGGGACTCATAGTCTCAATTCCCATTTTACAGATGAGGTAACTGAGGCATAGAGAAGTAAAGTAAAGTAAAGCCCCAGGTCACACAACAGAAAAGCAGAACAGGGATTAGAATCCATAATAATAATAATAATAATAATAATAATAATAATAATAATAATGGCATTTATTAAGCACTTACTATGTGCAAAGCACTGTTCTAAGCACTGGGGAGGTTACGATCCATGACCTTCTGGCTTCCAGGCTTATGCTGTATCCACTACACTGTGCTGTTTCTTCATCTGATTATTTATTATAATCATTATTATTTTACTTTACTACTACTACTATGGCGGTGTCTACCAGAAAGTCCAGACAACTGGGCTACTTGTCCTAAAATATCTCTTTCTCATTTTGCATGAATTGGGTACATAGCCTGTAAAAAAAAATGACCTGAAAGACCTTACATTCATTGAAGATGATTATCTCTGTTTTTCCAAATACTGTTTAGCAGTTTAACAGGAATGCCCCATCAGTGATAGCGTTGAAATCAGAACCTTTAAAATCTCGAGCTGGGAACTGAAATATTTTGCGAAAAGGAACAGTGAGTATGGGGAGGGATGGAAAAATGTACAGAGATTTAGGTAAAGACTATCTGGTTCAACAAAGAGATTAAGTTTGGAAACAGCTGGGGGGACAAAAGGAAGTTGGGTTTATGTTGGCTGATGCTTTCTGCAGTGTCCCCTCTATACCGCCTTGGGGTTCTGCCTGTCTTATCACTTTATGGGTTCAGCTTTGAAATATAATTTTCTCCTTTCCTTTCTCTTCCCTTCCTCTCAGTCCTATAGAAAATTAAATCAACCAGGAAGAGCTAGAAAAACATCAGCCACCAGCAAAATTATCGTACAAAGGAAGAATAATTCCCCATTTTGTAGTTTTGGCATTGTCTACCAAGGAACAATCAAACAATCAGCTGGAAACCACACACTCTATAAGAACAGATAGAAATATCTTGTTGGAGGAGTCCGGACCTGCTGTTAAGTGCCTCCTGAAACAACAGGATAAGGATGAGGGCAAGCAATCAATCAATGTTGGTCTCTATCGAGTGCCTATTGAGTGCAAAGCACTTAAACAAGTAGCACAGTTCTGCCCTTGAGGAGCTTACAGTCTAATGGTAACGGACCAATCCTTGTTCCGTACTGACACAATAGGTAAAATATAGAGATGTGCCATGCATTAACTGCAGAGGTAGCCCAGGATCTGAAACACATCTCGGGTTATGTCCAATCACTACAGGGAAGTCAATTCCCTCCCAAACCAATTCCCCCTACCCTTTTCCGAACACAAACTGAAAGCTGGCTTCTCTATCTGAAAGTGGCAGAGTATCTGCCATGATAAAAAAAAGGATCCTTAATCTACTAAAACCTACACCCTCTTGCCTCACCCAGATTCTGCACTGCTTTTGGATGAAGAGGAGAAACTCCACTTCCTGGTGATAATATTGATATTTATTAGTGCTTATTATGTACCAGGTGGTAGAGAAAGGGGCTGCCACCAACGTGAGACTCTTAGCTGTACCAGCAGATAAAATTTGTGGATTCATAGGTCTTCCATTAATTTTCAAGAAAGCAGATGAATTTTTAAAAATGATTGAATAATGAGACTCTGATAGAGGAGTTTAAAGGTGTGCAGAAGTAATCAGAGACCGTAGCCTTCTATAAGGGGCTTTATTAGAAAAAGTGGGCTGTTATTCACCCTAAATTGGACACATTTTTCATCTAAGTTGAATAAACATTACCCTAATCAGTACGGCAGGCTTCAACTTCTGAAGCCTCCTGCAAAGGCTAATAATCGTATTGCAACTCCTCATTTAGTTCATTCATTCATTCTATCGTATTTATTGCGCGCTTACTGTGTGCAGAGCACTGTACTAAGCACATGGGAAGTACAAGTTGGCAACAGATAGAGATGGTCCCTACCCAACAGCGGGCTCACAGTCTAAAAGATGCTGTGATGTTATGCTTTCATTATTTTAATAGTGAAAAATAATGATATTTAATATTACAGAATACTGCATAAAAAGGAATTCAATTATTTTCCAATTTATAAAGTTTAAGCCTATGGGAAAACATTCCCAATGATACAGCCGGTCATGATACAGCCATCCATATTTTCAAGGAACATACTTTGGCTGAATATGTGGTGCATGCCTGTACTTTTCTTCTCTCCTACTCTGAAGTTTTTGGATGAGCTGGTGGTCATGGTATAGTGGTTTCTCACCTGATTTTTTTTTCACAGTTCAATATACCACGGCACAACAGTCACTAAGACGTGCTCAAGTAACAAGCTTGAGGAAAAGGGAAGAGACATCCGACATCAGAAGCCGCATGGCTTAGTGGATAGAGCATGGGCCTGGAGGCCAGGACATGGGTTCTAATTCTGGTTCTGCCACATGTCTGCTGTGTGACCTTGGGCAAGTCACTTAACATCTCTGGGCCTCAATTACCTCATCTGTAAAATGGGGATTAAGGGTGTGAGCCCCATATGGGACAGGGACTGTCCTCAACCTGTTTAACTTGTATCTGCCCCAGTGCTTTGGCACATAGTATGTGCTCAACAAGTACTATAATTATTATTATTATTATTGTTGGACAATTATTAAGAAATTTGAAATTTATTGATAGGGACCAGGGTCATAGACTTCTTCTTTTCTAATGGTATTTGTAAAGGAATTACTAGGTCCCAGACAACTGTACTAAGGGTACAGGTTGGACATAATGATAATAATAATAATAATAATGGCATTTATTAAGCGCTTACTATGTGCAAAGTACTGTTCTAAGCGCTGGGGAGGTTACAAGGTGATCAGGTTGTCCAATGGGGGCTCACAGTCTTCATCTCCATTTTACAGATGAGGTAACTGAGGCACAGAGAAGTTACGTGACCAAAGTCACACAGCTGACAACTGGTGGAGCCGGGATTTGAACCCATGACCTCTGACTCCAAAGCCCGGCTCTTTCTACTGAGCCGCACTGCTTCTCATAGTCCATGTCCTACATAGGGCATACCACATTAATCCCCATTTTTCAGATGAGGTAACTGAGGCACAGAGAGGTTCAGTTCAGCTTCAAAGGTGCTTCCTCACATCAGTCTTCCCCTGGGGAAAGAAAGGCATATCACTCAACATTTTTCAGCAAATTCCAACACATCATAATCTAAAGGTCTGGTCAGTCAGCCTTTCAAAGTCCAATCCTGGGACATGGGAAAGCATGTCAGATAAAGAGTGTGGGCACCATTTGTAACTCCAGAGCGGAACCTCAGGATGTCAGGGCAGCATGTGTTCACCTCTCCATTCTCTTGTTGAATTTTGTTCATTCATTCAATCATATTTATCGACCACTTACTGTGTGCAGAGCACTGTACTAAGCGCTTGGGAAGTCCAAGTTGGCAACATATAGAGACGGTCCCTACCCAAAAGTGGGCTCACAGTCTAGAAGGGGGAGACAGACAACAAAACAAAACATATAAACCAAATAAAATAAATAGAATAAATATGTACAAGTAAAATAAATAGAGTAATAAATACGTACAAACATACATACATACATACAGGTACTGTGGGTAGGGGAAGGAGCTGTGGGGATGGGAAGGAAGTAGATGGGTTAAAAGTAGATGTTAAAAGTAGATGGGTCATAGGCTGGATGGGTCTAGACTGTAAGCTCCTTGTGGGCAGGGAACAAGTTTAACACCTCTTGTGCTCTCCCAAGAGCTTAGTACATTGTACACTGTACTCTCCCAAGTGCTTAGTACAGTGCTCTGCACAAGTGCTCAATAAATACCACTGACTGACTGATTGATTGATATAAGCTAGTACTGACAAGACTGCAGGAGTCCAGGGAAGAGGGCTCTATGTTCAGTACATGAGCAACACAAGCTGCCTGTCATCAAAACTGGAAAAAGAACACTAGAAATTCAGGAACTCTGTGAAACTATGTGGGAGAGGTATTTGGTGTAAATATACACCTACTGAAATTTGCCTATAACAATCAGTAAACAGAAATAATAAAGAGCAGATGCACAGGTACTATTGAGGATGAATCAGTTGCAACAGTGAGAGAATAAATAGGTATTTATGAATTCAGTGGTACAGACCCTTCTGGCAAACCACTACTGGGAATGGGTGACTGTCTTAGAAAAGGGACTTAGGGAAGGTTGGGTCACAAAGAGGAGGAAATGAAAATGTCAAAGGCAAAGTAGTTAACAAAGGAAACAGGACTACAAGAGACAATCTTGACATGCACACGATGAGGAAAGAATTGTCTGCCAAGCATTGGTGTTGTCAGCCACATTCACCCATGCTGATAAAATATCTCACTGCCAGCGGCATCGTCATTGAACCAGAAGAACAGCTCTGCATTTATGAATTACAGATAATGAGTAGGGGAATAAAGGGGCATATGCAGGGAAGACCACAGAGGCCAGATGGATGAGGAAAGTAGGTGAAATTTCACTGATTGTCGGCTATTAAACCATCAGAGCAGATCTGGTAGGACAAAATTGATTAAAAAATAAATAAAAAGAAGGTCTATTCATTTGGTTCAAATTTTCTTCTTTGGCTCACAAAATACTCGGCTGGAGAAGATTGAGTCCTAAAACCGTGCGGCAGGAAAAGGTGAAAAAGTTGAGAAAAATTTCCTTTAAACCACATCTCAATCTCCTTTCATGCATCTACTGTCATCTTCCTGAGGGGACCTTACATACAAGAGCAGGCGCTAATAGAGGAATTAACCTCAATAACTTAGTTGTTGCTGTTCTAGGTTTTTCTTCTGCCAAGCTAGTACACTTCCCCACTTCAAAGCCCTACTGAAAGCTCACCTCCTCCAGGAGGTCTTCCCAGACTAAGCCCCCCTTTCCTCTTCTCCTCATCCCCTTCCCATTACCCCTCCCTCTTTTCTGCCGTCCTCTCCGCCCCACAGCACTTGTGTATATATGTACATATTTATTATTCTATTTATTTTATTAACGATGTGTGTATATTTAAAATTCTATTGATTTATATTGATGCTATTGATGCCTGTTTACTTCCTTTGCTTTGTTTTTTTGCCTGTCTCCCCCATCCTAGACTGTGAGCCCATTCTTGGGTAGGGATTGTCTCTGTTGTTGAATTGTACTTTCCAAGTGCTTAGTACAGTGCTCTGCACACAGTAAATGCTCAATAAATACGATTGAATGAATTTTAGAACTTCTCATTGCTTTTTCAATTTTATTCCGGGCAATTTCAAGAAAATTCTAATTTTTCTGGCAAACCATGTGACCCTTCCTTAGAAAAAGTAGCCTGTGAAAAGTGTATTCATAGTCTCTCCTTTAGTCCTCATTTCAGACAGATCTATCTTTAGCCTCATTCTTTCTGACATTGATGGACAGTCAATAGCTACTAGCGGACTAAATCACAAATTGTTTTCCACTAATCCTCATCCTATTGATAATATCTTTTGCATAACTGTTTGTAAGAATGTTCTTTGGTCTTACATAATCAGATTTCTTTCTTTGATATTTTCATTCTCATTGAAAGGCATTATCTTATGTCAGAAGCTGAGTTGGTTAAACTATTGTTCAAAACTATGTATAATAATCTACACTTATGAAGAGTAACTTTTAAAAATTTAGATATAGGTAAATCAGAGCCCTGCTCATGTTGGTCTAAGAAATGAGGAAGGGATACTTAATATATGAATTTAAGCATGTTATTCTTCATATTTAAACATTTTTAAGCATATATTTTATAGTCCATTATATTGCAGTAATTTTGAGTTCACTTTTTCAACTAAAAATTACAGACGTATGTAGGATACTGACATTTACCAATCAGACTTGTATAAATTACCTGAAAGCAGCCAATCCAATATTTTAGTGTTGTCTTTCAGGGGGAGTGTTGAGGGAAGTATTATGAAACCGTTCTACATTTTATCTGTAGCCTAATTACCACATGATTCATTGGACATGACAGTTGCTATGATTAAAATGACATTTATTATAAATAGTGAAGCATATCACCAACAAATGTTGTCTGCTTGGAAGCAAGACACTTCTATCTTGTGACTGCACTGGTAATTTGTAGATATCTTAGTCAATTGCAAGTGAATTCATGCCCTGTCCTGCATAAGAGCTAGGGCATCACTCTATTGTTTGTCTGCTTTAATTTGCCACCTTCTGTGGACGTCATGGACTGGCAGTACATATGGAAGTGAAAATAAGACTTTGGCTATATTGCTACTAAATAATGTGGGCTTTCTACTTTGCAATATGATCTCTCCAGGTAAGGCACAATTGCTTCGAAAGGTATGCCTTCAATTTCATACGCTTCTTGTTACATATGATCTTTCATAGCAGACTTTGAGGAAATGTTCATTCCCTCCCTACCTCTTCTTACTATTATTTACCTATCCTCTCTGGATTTCCTGCTGTTTCTTTATTTCTTCTTCCCTGTATTCGATCACCACACTTTTTCCAGTCACCTGATTTTAGTTTTAAAAATTAATGTCTCCCATCTCTACCTTTCTGATTATTCTCCATCTTTCTTTCCTTTGTTTACCCCTGTTTCTTTCCTGCATCTTCATCAAACTTTTGTCAGTTCATGCAGATCTCTGTCATATACTACTCTGGGATTTTGATAACCTCCACCTTAGTCTTTGGCTAAACTAAAAATGTGTTCCACCAACTAGGAAAACAGAAAGGAGAGTTTTGACATAAACTAGAAAAACAACAAAAACAGAGATTTGCTCCCAGACATGATTAATTTTGACCCTCAATAAAATGAGCAAACAGATTAGAGAAAAGAATCTGTAAACATTTATGTACACGGATGGGAGAAAATAATAATTCATTGTAAATTGCAAGCTACATTGATTTATACAAAAACAAATCATGCCAAGCAATTTTTTTTTTCAACCGGGTTGGTCATTGAAAATAAAATATTGCTGCAATATATCTTGATTTTAGGAGAGTGCTTGATACAAAATTCCGGGAAATGATACTCACAAAATGAATTTTGCATTTTTGTACCCGGTGTAAACGACTGTGCGAAAGAGTTCAAGTCAAGGCCAAGGTAGGGGTAGCAGAGAACAAAGAGGTTCAGTGTCAGCAGTGCATGTGGCTAAACCACCATTGCCAAAGGGAAGGAGCCCGGGTCACAAAATCCAGGTTCCAATTCACCCTGGCTCAGTCATCTACACTGTAATCTCAGTTGGCAGCTTTGGGTGGTTACACCAACATCCTCTGGAAAAGCCGTCCACATTACCAATGCTCTCTGACACTGGGCATGGACCCTGGAAAGATCTTGTGCCAATCACAATGCCCACTGGAAGATCCCGGTTGTTCCCTTCAGTGTACCATGGCACCCTCTGGGATCCACAACTAGCTCCAGGAATTTATAGCTTCTGGGTTGCTGTTTTTTTCAATCAATATGAAATTTATCGAGCACTCACTGGGCACAGAGCATTATAGTAAGTGCTTGGAAGAGTACAGTACAACAGAGTTGGTAAACACATTCCCTGCCCACAACAAGCTTACAGTCTAGAGCATGGCTCAGTGGGTAGATCAGTGTGGCTCAGTGGAAAAGAGCACAGGCTTTGGAGTCAGAGGTCATGGGTTCAAATCCCGGCAATGCCAATTGTCAGCCGTGTGACTTTGGGCAAGTCACTTAACCTCTCTGTGCCTCAGTTACCTCATCTGTAAAATGGGGATGAAGACTGTGAGCCCCCCATGGGACAACCTGATCACCTTGTAACCTCCCCAGATCTTAGAACAGTTCTTTGCATATAGTAAGTGCTTAATAAAGGCCATCATTATTATTATTATTAACAGATCATGGGTCTTGGAGTCAGCGGGACCTGAGTTATAATCCCAGCTCTGCCACTTGTCTGCTGTGTGACCTTGGGCAAGTCCCTTAACTTCTCTGTGCCTGTTTCCTCATCTGTAAATGTAATCTGTTAAGACTGTGAGCCCCACATTGGGCAGGGACTGTGCCCAACCTGATCTGCTTGTATTCACCCCAGCTTGTACTACTGTGCCTGGCACATACTAAGTGCTTAACAAATACCACAATTATTGTTACAGTGATTTGAGGGGGTGATGGACATTTATATAAATAAATAACTTACAACATATGATTGATAGATATGGACATAATTTACATAATTTTTCGCCTCCTTCCTTCAGGACTTTCTTCCTGGATAACATTTTCTACTTATTAGGGTTTTTCCAAACAGTCCACAGAATGCACTGAGAAACTCAACTTGCCTCCTTGAGGCCCTAGAATGGCAGAAAACCCCAGATGGGCATTTGGCTTTGGCTGAGTTCTCCATAGATGAGATATGTGTTATGACTCTGCCTCCCTCTGGCAGCACATGTATACTCCATTTGAAGCATGCACATATGCCCAGTGCTTAGAGCAGTGTTTTGCACATAATAAGCACTTAATAAATGCCATTATTATTATTATTATATGCTCCCTTTATTCACCCCTTCCTTAGCCTCACATTACTCACGTACATATCCATACTTTATTTATATTAATTTCTGTCTTCCCCTCTAGACCATAAGTTCAGTGTGGGCAGGGAACCTGTCTACTAACTCTGTTGTATTGTTATATTGTACTCTCCCAAGCTCTTAATATAGTGCTCTGCACTCCGTAGTGCTCAGTAAATACAATTGATTTTAAAATGAGCAACAAGGTGGAACAGAACTGAGAGGAGAGCCAGGGAGCACTCATATTCTATCAATCTCTTTTCTTTCTTTCTTTCCTTTCTTTCCTTCTTTCTTCCTTTCTTCCTTTCTTCCTTCCTTTCTTTCTTTCTTTTTTCTTTCTTTCTTTCTTTCTCTCTCTCTCTCTCTTCTTCCTTTCTTTCTTCCACTTTCTCTCTCTCTCTCTCTCTCTCTCTCTCTCTCTCTCTCTCTCTCTCTCTCTCTCAGAACTTTAAAGGTGGAGGAGATCAGCAGAGTGCGAAGGAAAAATAGTTAGCTGTTGCCTTAAACCAGAGATGTGAGTATGGCTGTGATTGTACATCGGTTTAGCAATCAGTTACTTAAGCCAGTGATGTAATAATAATAATAATGGTACTTGTTAAGCACTTCCTATGTACCGAGCACTGTTCTAAGCACTTGGGTGATACAAGTTTAGAGTGTGGGGCTGAAGTTCTTAATTCCCATTTTACAGATGAGGGTACCTGAGGCCCAGAGAAGTGAAGTGGCATGCCAAGGTCACACAATAAACAAGTGACAGAGCTGTGTTCAAATCCGGGTCTCCTGACTCCTCGTGCAGTGGTGTTTCCATTGCCACCCAGGGCTGCTTTTCAATGCTGGTCATTGAGAAATGATGGGCCACTGAGTCCTGAACTGAATATATGAAAAGAATGGATGGTGTTGTTAACCCAGAGTCCCAGTGTGGCTCCATGTGTGGAAACAGCATAGGATTTTCATTCTGGTCTCAATTTTCAAAAATTTCCTTTGAAAAACATAGAAAGAATTAATCAATCAATAGTATTTATTGAGCACCTACAATGACAATACTAGTCATTTGGGAGAGCACAATAGATTTAGTAGAGATGATCCCTCCTCTCAAGATGCATGGGAGGCAGACATTGTATTTACAGGTAGGAGGATATTGATAAGTACAGAAGTGCTACAAATGGTTGCTTATGTCTGAAGGCATCTCTTTTCACTTTCCTCTCTGCCACACAAAAGGAGGATAAGAAGCGAAGTGAGGGTCATGGAAATTTTTTCCCAAGAGAAACAGAAGAACAAGGGAAATCCTTTTCCCAGAAAGTACTGCAGTGGAGATCTACTTGAAACTCCCCATTGACAATGACTGAGCATTTAGTTGAGAAGGGCTTTATATATTTTCCTAATCCTGGGTCTCTGATATTCTTAGTCATTTGTCTTCTCCCTTTTTCTTCTCGGTCTTCACTTGAAACTGGAAAGTCCAAGTAAAGGAAGTGCCAAGAAGCACCTAGCATCAATGCACAGAGATAGCATGAAGATTCTGAATATAGAAAGATGGGAATTCCACTGGAATCCCTGAAATTTTCTAAATGGCAAGAAAATTTAATGTCCATGACCTCCTGTTGCCATAAGAAGTTATTTTCATGGTATCAGTGACACCTTTTTTTAGGATAATATCTTTAATTGACAACGATGGAAAAAGAAAAGGTGAAAAAATAGCTTTAGAGCTTTGCCTGAAAAAGAATATTCTTAAATGCCCAGATAACTTGAGAATTCCAATCTTCAGATCACTTATTGGCAACTAGACTTTTTAAACTGGGAAGCAGAATTTGTTGAAACTGCTCTCTATTAGATTAGATTCATACCCAATGAGCTATGAATTCCATTTCAGAAAGCCTGATTACGTCCTCTTCATTCAGGGTCACCTTAAATTCACACAAGGGAACTAAATTTCACTAATAAATCCCCCTCTATCAAGAGTTATATTAATTTAATTTATCTTGGTGGTATCAAAACCATCATGATGAAGTGTTTATCAAGCGCATGGCACTCTAATGGGGGATAGAATTAATAGTAATCATTTCAAGTTTAGAACTTTTCTATCCAAACCAATCCATTCATGACATTTACTGAGTGTTTACCATGCACAGAGCACTGTACTAAGCTTTTGGGAGAGTACAGTAAAAAATAGAGTTGGTAGACATATTCCCTGTCCACAAGGAGCCTGAGGTAGGACCATGCATACACTGAAGCCCCCATAGCGAAAAAAGAGTTTCCTTTGATGAGGGACAGTGGTACTCGAAGATAATAATAATCCTTTCCCAGATCACTTCCACATCTGTTGGCTTTAGTAGTAGTAATAGCATTTTCTCTGTACCTACTTTGTGCAAATCACTGTACTATAGTGCTGGGAAACCGTTCTTGATGAAAGATTAGCAAAAGTCCCGGCCTCACAGTTAAGAATAGGGGTCAATGAGAGGGTTAGAGAGAGGTACATAAGGATATTTTTATCTTTGCAAACATTCTTGCAGTTTAGGGAGAAGCATGGATGATTATCTCATTTTATGGAAGAGAAAATGGAGGCCCAGAGAAAGATTAATGGAAAAATTATTCCAGATGAATCTTAATAAAATGTGGCTATTTTTTAAATGCTAATCTAGAACGCCTTTTTTGATCTTAATGTGGGCAGTGCAGGAGTCTTTTGAAATAATAGAAAAACTTTCCAGTTGAATTCCCTTTTGTATTATTTTTAGCTCTTAAATTTGGTGAGAGCTTTCTCATCTGCTGCAAAACTGGGGGAACCAACAACATGAGTTTGGAGCTGGAGGACTCATGGCTTGTTCTCAATCAGCCACCTTTAAGTATCTTAATTCTACACAGTTCTTAATTCTACACAGAATGGACACAGCCCTTGTGTTTTGCCAAACTGTCTAAAGGAGCAGGTACTAACTAGTTTAGTAGCTAGATTGAAGGTTGCTGCCACTCCCAATAATGTGGTCTGCTAAAGGCGTCTCAACTGTTCCCACCTAGATGCATTAACATTCTCCACTGACAATGGGAATTACCATCTAGTAATACTTCTAGGTGACAACATGTAGTTAGACATGCTCCTTTAGACAGTTTGGCAGAACTATTTCAACAAGGGCTGTGTCAGTTCTGTGTAGAATTAAGACTCATCAGACCCCTCACCTAATTATTTCCCCCTACAAGCTGGGCTTCAAGCATTACAAAGCATAGTACTTAATCATTTGGCCAAGCCGGTTTCTTGTAATATCTTAATTCATGTATTTGATAAATGTCCTCCCAAATGCCCATGAACTATGTCTGGCCCAACAAGTGGCCATTAAAGCTATTTAAAGTTTTTTTTCTATATCATAAACATTTAGTGGGTGACTGTAAGGAACTGAATTACTTTCTGATTTTTTTTTACACCCCTTATTAACCATGAAATAAAAAAAACGTGATTTTAGGAGATTATACTTTTTTGGTATATGTTTTGGAGCATATATTTTGGAAAGTGTATATTTTGGAGGGTAAGCATTTTGGAGAGTGTACATTTTGGAGAGTTTTTATCTATACTTCGAAGAGAATATACTTCCAGGGATATACCTTGTGGATGGTTTTATATTTATTTTGGAGAGACTATACTTCTGGAGAGTATACATTTTGGGTGTTGTGAATGTAATTTGGAGACCATACTTTTGGAAAGTATATATTCTGAAAAGGTTCAAGTGTCACAAAAAAAAATCAGGTCCCAATCTAATACAAAAGCAAAATGCCCCAAATGATAGACAGGCTTCTTAGGATGGAATGTAAATTTTCTGCCCCAAAGACCATGTAAACTTCCAGAGATTGTCACAAGTGATCATAACTGAGTTTTCCATCCCCAGACCCCACTCTCCCTTCAGTGCTCTCTGTGGCAGAGGTCATCTGGCAAGGAAATTTTGGGGGTTTGTGTCTTGATTTGGAAACACACCCCTCAGTAGCTGCCTCTCTGGACAGACTAGAGTAAACTTTGACATGCTTCTTGACCTGTCTTGCTTCCAAAACCATTGCTTGGCTAGGTCAAAACCCAGCCTTTCCTGAGTGTCTAGGTCTCGGAGACAGAGCTGTGGGCAATGCAGAAAAACTCTGTTCTTACAAACTGGTTTTTGCGTCCACTCATACATAGGGTTCTTTGCTTAGCATTCCATATATGATTTTTAAATGCAAATACATAATGAGCATTACTGAGATTAAGAACAAGGCATTTACAATAAATGCATAACCCAGACAGGTAATAAGTCATGACCCTCAAGATCTAAAGAGCAAACTGGCCTGATGTGTGACCTTGTGACTAGCTTTGTTTCTTTTCCTTCAGGGAACATGTCTGCTAATTTTGTTGAACTGTACTCTCCTAAGTGCTTAGTACAGTGCTCTGCTCATAGTAAGCACTCAACAAATACCATTGGTTGATTATCTTTAAAATGGGTATACAGTAACTGTTGTCCTTCCCTGCAAACCCCATGTGGACAGGGACCGTGTCTGATAAGATTAGCCTGTATCTGCATCTCTTAGTACAGCGCTTAATGTATAGTAAGAACTTCATGAATATACAATAAAGTATTATGATGCTGATGATTACGATCATCATCATTAGGCAGACCTAACCTTTTTATTTAGTGTTCTTGAATATCGGTTGCTGGGGGGAAACTAGAAAATTTTCTTGAAGACCAAAATTTATATTTTTTTAATCTACTGATCTAGGGAGGAGGCAGAAATTCAGAGGCTAGGAGGGTGGGGGAGACATTTCTGTTGATTTTCAGAAGGCATCACCCGTTTATCCCCACCATCCTTCCAAGAATTATCCTCAAAAACAAATGCCATGCACATAAGAAGATAAGTATCTGGGATTGATCCAGCAGATGTTAAATAAATTTGAAGTTAACAATTCATTCCTACGTACAAAAGCATTTTAGGTCTTAGTGCCGTGGTGGGCAATCTAGGAATAACTAGAATTTTTCCCAGTAGCTTTGTGGTGAGTGATCTACATAGACTCTTTGGATGAGATGATTATTTTCTATTCCATCTCTGGAAATTGACTTTGACAAAATGATCACTAACAAGTTGTGCTCGGGATGATAAAATGACTATGACAGGTAGCATCTCCCTTGCCTTCAATGCAGCCAATAAATCTCCCTGTCCGCCAGAGCCACCGCCAGAAAAAATGTAGGTATAAACCAGCAGGATAAAATGAGAAAAAATGGTTGTTTCTTCCTTTTTCCTAAGAATCAAAACCTCCTGAGAACAAGGCACATATCTTTACCTTCTCTAGGTAGTCTGTACAGTGCCTAGAGCTTTGTGGCTGCTCAAAAGTCATTATGAGCTCTTTAGAATAAAGTCATTACAGATATTTAAGGTACAGAGCATTTTCTGTGTGTTTTGTTCTGGAAATATGAACTAACCCTCTCATTTTGAAGGACAGAGGTACTCATTAAATTCAGCTCACTCTGAATGCACCCTGTTCTTCTAGAATTCAGGTTTCATGGTCTTGCAGAAACCCATATCACAGAAAACTCAAATGGCAGTATTTAACCCGTATCTGATGCCACAACCACTCCTTCTGACACTGCGTTGAAATTTGTCCAGGAAGACATATGTTGCCAGGTGAATGTTTGCCAATTCTGTCTTTGTGTTCTCTCCAAACCAGTGGAAATGGGCTCAGCTCTCTCTCTCTCTCTCCCCCAACAAATAACTCTTAGATCTCTCCTTCCACAGGAGGGAGGATCAATCAATCAATCAGCGGTATTTATTGAGCACTTACTGTGTGCAGAGCACTGTACTAAGTGCTTAGCAGAGTACAACGCAAGAGAGTTTGTAGACAGGTTCCCTGCCCAAAGAGCTTGCAGTCAAGAGGATCAGGACAGTATGTCATTTATATCAATTTCAAATCTCATTTATGTGCAGAACTCTATCATCTTGTGTAGCTTAATTCCTCTCTTCCAACATGTTCCAGGTAATACAACAGAAATTTAGTATATATCACCAACATCCTCAATTGCAACTGTGAAAAAATACCAAATTTACTTGGAAGAACATGTTGAGCACTAACCTTTGCTTAACTCGATTCAACTCAACATCTAGCTAGTTGATTCATCCTTCATTAGAAGCTCAAATCCAGAAAGCCAGAGAAGATTGGACCCTGGAGCAGTTAGGATATGAACCATCTCAGAATAATTAATATCTTGGATTCACTACTTTCCAAAATTATGCTGGACATTTTTCAGACCATGTCTTTCTTCAGATCTTTTTCATCCCTTTTAGAACATTGCCCTCCACAGGGGGTTGGGGGATGATCATGGTCCACATTTCTGTTTCATTAAAATTTAGCTCAAAAAAATACCAGTTGGAAGTTTGTGATTTGTCTTGATAAGAATTGTGGAACTGGAATATTATTATTATTATTATTATTAATAATAATATTTGTTAAGTGCTTACTATGTGCCAGTCACCATACTAAGCACTGGAGTGGATACGAGCAAATCGAGTTGGACACAGTCCTTATCCCACATGGGGCTCACAGACTTAAGTAGGAGAGAGAACAGGTATTGAATCCCCATTTTACAGATGAGGGAACTGAGGCATGGAAAAGTTAAATGACTTGCCCAAGGTCATGCAGCAGGCTGATGGTGGAGCCGAGGCAGGAGGAGTGAGCCACGGAGGACATGGACTACGATGTCTTCCACAGAGAAACAGTGTTGGCTCAGTGGAAGGAGCCCGGGCTTTGGAGTCAGAGGTCATGGGTTCAAATCCCAGCTCTGCCAATTGTCAGCTGTGTGACTTTGGGCAAGTCACTTATCTTCTCTGGGCTTCAGTTACCTCATCTGTAAAGTGGGGATTAAGACCGTGAGCCCCCAGTGGGACAAACTGATCACCTTGTAAACACCCCAGTGCTTAGAACAGTGCTTTGCACATAGTAAGCGCTTAATACATTCCATTATTATTATTATTATTGTTATTATTATTATTATAACCATAGAAAATAAACATCCTTTGGAGTTTAAAAGACAGATGCTCCACTGAGGGAAGAACTCTCGATAAAAGGAGAAAGACCAGGCTTATGAAATTTGCAGGCAACCTGGCTCACACTTGTGGAAATTGGGAACCAAGTAAATAAGAATAAATAAATAAGTAAATAAATAAATAATATTATTATTATAAGTAAAATGTCCTTTGTGAAATTCAATAGGAATCAGGGCAAAGTACAAATACGTAGAACACCTAGTGTACCAACGATGACACACCACAGAGGTAAAGACTGTGAGGAACAAGAACCAGAGAACAAGAACTGGGTAGGGTGAATATAAGTTTAGTATTATTTTTAAAAGCCACAGTTGCACTAGAATACATCAACCATAATGTGACATGGCTCAAGAAATAATGTTTCCTCTCTGCTTTGAATTTCTCTGCCTGCCCCATATTTAGAAAATATTTTGGGGGATCTGGAAGAGTGACCAAAATTTTCTTTTAGAGAAAAGAACACTAAGTGTCTCCAGCTAACCCCACCCATCCATGTCCCTGGTCTCTCCATCACCTCCCAACCTCTTTAGATTTTATCCCACCTCCTGCCCTTTGCTCCCTTGCTATCAAAGCTTTTAAAATCGTCTCCCCATTTCCCTGTGGCTCCTGTGCACCCTCTCCTCCCCCAGACGTCATGCCATAAAGGAGGCTAATGTAAAGCTGAAATCTGTTTTGTAAAACTGAAACTGACTGCAAAGGTAGAAACATTGTCATTTCTAGGTGATTCTTCACCACTGATGGTCATCCTCAGAAGATATTTCCTATGCCATCTCCCCCACACACATGCCCTACTTGCAGAATTGGCACCAGAATCCAAGTCTCCTAATCCCCAGAGCCCTGCTCTTTCCACTGGACCCAAAGCAAGTCTCGTACTGTGCCTCCAAACCAATTGCATTCTAATCTACTATTAGGTTCCTTACTACTTGGGACTATTACTTATGAAGTATGGACTCAAAATCAACACCACATTCCTCTTCACAGAAGGGTCATCTCTGAATTAATTTGCAGTGTCAACCCATCACTGCTGTCTCCGTGCTGATCTCTTCTACATTCTGTATACAAGAGTCACCCCTCTCTCAGCCCAAACCACTTATTTCATATCAGTAATTGATTTTAATATCTGTCTCCCCTCCAGCTCCTTGTGGGCCAGGAACTTATCTACCGTTCTGTTTTACTGTATTCTCCCAAGCGCTTAGTACAGTGCTCTGCACACAGTAAGCACTCAGTAAGTACCATTGATTGAAGAGACACGTGTAAGGGCATGGATGATGTGGACAAGCTGGGTCATTTCAAAGACAGACTTCTGTTTATTGAATGCAGCTGGGCAGAAGGCAGCTTAAACAACATGAAGGGACCTAGAAAAAAAAAGCTGGAAAGATGAATTAAACATGTTTTCCCACTTCTAAATGAAAAGAGAATGACATCACAGACATATGTGTTGTACACATTTGACAGGAGCCAGGCAAAAGAAAGAGAAAAGAAATGGACAGCAATGCAAAGATTGGATTAACCAGATCTGATACAGCCCCCATTGCAAATGATGTTGTGGGTTTCTTGGAAGTCAGTGAGGGGGGAGAGATGATCTTCAGGGAGCTGTGTGGGGCCCTGTCCACTAAGTAATGATTAAGGCTTTCCCTTGCTCTTAGTAAAAATGTGCCTGGTCCAAAAAAAGGGAACATCTCCATTTTGAAAGGCAAATATCACCACCTGCCAGCATCTAAGAGCCGAGAGCCAAGAACTGGATGAGTCAAATAATTTGCTGGCAAACATCGGAGCACACAGGCAAAAAGCAACAAGCTTTAAAATTTAATGAAATTATTTTCAAAAGGCAATACTGAAGTTTCCTCAGCAGATACATTTGACCTCATTTGTGACACTCTGTAAGGATAACTGCATCCAGCCTAGAGGCCATACCTGAGCTCTTGGAATAGGAGGGCTTACTCAGACCTCACACCAAAGATAACTGTGTGGCAGTTTCAATTTTAATCTTCTTCTTAATAATGAATTCTGATACATAAATCACACCCCTCAGAGGGACCTGTCCATGGCAGAGCTGATCACCTCAACTCCTCAGCCCCATACTCCCTGGTAAAATTATCTCACATTCGTAGAGAAGCAGCATGGCCTAGTGGAAAGCCTGTGAGCCTGGGGGTCAGAGGATTTGGGTTCCAATCCTGACTCAACCAATAGCCTGCTGTGTGACCTTGGGCAAATCACTTAACTTCTCTGTGCTTCAATTTTCCCATCTGTAAAATGGGGATTAAATCCCACTTCCTCCTACTTCTACTGTGGGCTTTATGTGAACCCACCCAGAGGTAATGTGTCTATCTTTTTTAATGATATTTGTTAAGCACTTAATATGTTCCAGGCACTGTAATAAGCACTGAGGTAGATACAAGATAATCAGGTTGGTCACAGTCCCTGTCCCATATAAGGATCACAGTCTTAATCTCCATTTTGCAGATGAGGTTACTGAGGCCGAGAAGTGAAGTGATTTACCCAAGTTCACACAACAGACAAGTGGAGGAGCTGAAATTAGAACCCAGATCCTTCTGACTCCCAGTTCTGTGCTCTATCCACGCTGCTTCTTTCACTACCCTCTCTGTTATATTGTACTCTCCCAAGTGCTGAGTACAGTGCTCTGCACACAGTAAGAATTCAATAAATGTTACTGAAAGATTGATGATTCCTACACTTTGAATGTTCTTTGTATTCAGATTCATCCTGCTCACTGTAGACTTAGAATGCTTTGTAAGCTCTATGTGGAAGGGAACAAATCTACCAACTCTGTTGCACTGTACTCTCCCAAGCACTTAGTACAGTGCTCTGCACACAGTAAGTGCTCAGTAAGTGCCACTGCTAAATTGATTGATAGATTGATTGAATAAAATTTCCAAATATCCTTGAACTTTATCCAGTGAAAATGAAGTTATGGAGTTCCTAGGTTCACTGGAACATAAACTTGTTATCTTTGGTCAACCTCCATTTTGCTAACCCTGGGGACTTTCAGGCACTTATGGGGAACTGACTTTAGGGGTGAGAGAATCTGTAGAATAATCCTAATAATAATCCTAATTTTAAGAGACCTTTTCCTCTTTTCTTTGAGATATGCTGGTCAATTTCAATGGCTATATTGATCCTCTACAAAATCTGCCCGTAAATGTATTGCATTTCGTTTGGTAAAAAGTTAGGAAACCTCTCTCATATTCAGCTTCATTCTGCTTTTCTGCTACCTTATTTCAGTTTTGCCAGGACTGGGGATTGGAAAATGGGAGGAAATTGGCAGGAATGGATCTTAATGAGAATTACAGGGTTTGGAGACTAAAAATATAGAAATTAACATGGCTGTCTCACACCACACCACATTTATTTCATTATCTTTAGTAACAGACAGATTTGAATTATCCATTGTGAAAATCCTGTCTGCTCTTCCAGGGAAACAATACAAAATTAACCTATCAAAACAATGCAGGAACAACCCTTCATTAAATTCCCTTGATCCATTTTTTGGGGGATTGCCGGAGCTATAGAGTCAGCCCACGGGGAATGATTTTTTATCTGCAAAGCACTGTACCCTTTTTAAAACTCCAGAATCCAACAATGAGCTGGTGCAGTTAGCCAAGGTTCACTGCTTCGACACGGAAAACCTACCTGCAGTTGAGGAAAAACTTACCTGGTAGTGCTGCATCAATGAAAAAACTGAACGAGGGCTTTTTAATGGAAGTACTAGTTTCCGGCCTTCGAGAACTTGGATATATCTCTGTCCAATTGGCTTATCACTGTTTTATCCAACTTCTTCTTAATAATTTAGCTAGCAATGTAACTGACATTTAAACTATCAGAGATTAGGAGAAGCAGCGTGGCTCAGTGGAAAGGGCCCAGGCTTTGGAGTCAGAGGTCATGGGTTCAAATCCCGGCTCCGCCAATTGTCAGCTGGGTGACTTTGGGCAAGTCACTTAACTTCCCTGGGCCTCAGTTACCTCATCTGTAAAATGGGGATTAAGACTGTGAGTCTCCTGTGGGACAATCTGATCACCTTGTAACCTCCCCAGTGCTTAGAACAGTGCTTTGCACATACTAAGTGCTTAATAAATGCCATTATTATTAGTAGTAGTGGTATAATGTATGAATTCCAAGTTCCAGTGAAAGCAATGACTTACCGGCACTTTCAATAGCTTCCTTACCAACTCCAGAACTTCTTAACTTATTTATTCCTTCCTTAGCACTCATGTTCATCTGTATACTCATTTATTTAATTATTTTAACCCCTCTGGATGTAAGTATTTTCATGCTTGTCTCCCCATTAGAGTACAAGTCCCTTGTGGTCAGGTAATGTCTCCTTTATACTTCTAAAGTCTTAGTAGAATGCACTTTTTCAAGTGGATGTTCAATAAATGCTGTTACTATTACTATTACTGGTTCAAATTCCACTAAGGGAATCATTGCTTCAAGGTACGGGGATGTCCTAAAATGGCCAGATAAGATAAAAAATGATAGCTGGTTGAGAAAGGCAAGTCATGTATTTCAGGGGGCATTCCAAGTACTGTCATTTACTGTAATCTCTTAATAAATAGCATTAGAACAGCTTGAGTTTATAAGAACATTCAGAATTTCTTAAAATATACATAAAATGGCTCATATCCTAATTTGGAGAGGTGGACCAGGTAGTATGAGCAGAAGGGGAAGCTAAACTTAAACAATAATTCAATCTTATGTGAAGCAGAATAAATGAGCCATAAGAAGGGAAGAAAGAGAAATGACTTTCCTGAAGATATTTTTCCATGGAACCAACAGAAGCAGAAAAGCAGCTGAAGAAGATAAAATAGTACTCATAAAACTGGCCAAAGAGGAAAAAATTGTGCAAAATAGATTAATCATAAGGTGAGAGTTAAATCCCTACCAATACTGTATGCACCCAGATTTGAAATATTTTTCACAGTGTGCCCAGTTTGGAGTGAACTCCTTCTTTTGACCCCAGATCAGCAGTTTTTATCAGACAATTTAAAGAAATAGCTGCTTGTCTCATCATAATTCTAGTTTTTTTCTTTTAATCTAAACTTTAAGAACCATAAAGCAAAATATGTTTTTAAGATCTGTCCCACCAAAAATGCAAATCCAACTTTCTAACTAATTTTGGTTATTTTAATTTTATGTTTTCAGCACCTATCAATCTCACGGGATAACTCTGAGACCAATTAAAGCCAAAGCAATGTGAAATGCTAATGGCTCTTGGAGGAAATAAAGCTTGAGAAGAAGGAGACCTTGGTTCTGGCATAGAGCAAAACTGCTGACTTTTCTGGTGTGAATGATCAACGTCACCAATGAAGTGGCATGTAACGAAGGTCCAGTGACGATATTTTTTAATGGAACAAAATGGAACAATTAGGATGCTGGCATCAGCAATCAAGAACCTCAGCATAACTTCTTAAGAGTATTTACTTCCATAACATCCCATGATGGGGACTATTTTGTGGTGCGTCTTCCTGGAGGATCTTACCAATCTCCATGATAAAAAATGGTCACAGAAGCCCACAAAAGTTTCAAAATATTGTTCAAAAATAGTGGTATCACTTCATTCCTTACAAATGCAGTTCCTATTGAACAGCCAAAAGGAGTCAGGTGTCTGTTAAAGATATTTGGCAGAATGAGCTTGCGTTAGCCACCATGCATGCACCTGGGGCAAGACCACAGGCTTTGGAGTCGGAGGACAAGGGTTCTAATCTCGCTTTGCCACTTGTCTGCTGAGTGACCTTGGGCAAATCACTTAACTTCTCTGTGCCTCAGTTACCTCATCTGTAAAAGGGGGATTAAGACTGTGAGCCCCACGTGGGACAACCTGATTACCTTGTATCTACCCCAGTGCTTAGAACAGTGCTTGGCACATAGTAAGCGTTTAACAAATACCATCATCATCATTATTATTATTATTCATTCATTCAATCATATTTATTGAGCACTTACTGTGTGCAGAGCACTGTACTAAGAGCTTGGGAAGTACAAGTCAGCAACATATTGAGATGGTCTTTACCCAACAACGGGCTCACAGTCTATTATTATGAGCTCCTATCTCTTCACAGTGTTCCACGGCATACAGATTTAGGAAGCCCAGTCCCTTGTCTCCAGGGCATTCACTTCTACATAGCCAAAACAGCTTAGACCATGGAAGGCTGCCTTGCTTTGTCCCTTACAGGGGAAGGAATTAGGGCTTAATGAGATTGGGCCCGTTTGGAAATAAAGCTAAAAACATGTTTCTTTGGTTGTTAAACGCTCCTCCCATTCTACTTCTAGGTGCCAATTTGGCATCTTGATGACTTGAACATGTTAATTGTACCCATCTGGATTAGAAGTTTGTGCTACAAAAAAATGCACCCACCCCAGTTTCCCATAAAACCTGCTTGAAAATGTTCATGTCAGAATGGTGTAGCTGCTCTGTGTGTTTGTGTGTGTGTGTGTGTGTGTGTGTAGAGGGAGTGGGGGGTTTAGAGAAGGAGTAGGATTAGAAGAGATAGGGGACAGAAAATAGAATAGAGGCTAAAGAATATGGTCAGAGTGGTGACATGACTGAATGAACAATCGATATTTTTTTTAACTCTCTACTCTTTAAACCTCACAGAAAGAATTCGGGTGACAGAAGGCCACAGAGATCTTGACAACCATGGGCGAGACTATTAATTGTTAATTGTTTTTCCCAACAATTTAGAAGGTTGGAACTGCAACTGGGTGTATTAAAGGCAAAAAAAAAAAAAAAAGGAAAGAAGAAGATTGAGAATAAGAGCCAAAGAAATAACAAGCTAATTACTTTGTGAGAAGTAAAGGCAAAGATCCAGATATCACTTTTAAAAGCTGGCTTCTGAAACTTTGAGGTAGAAGAAGGAGCGTGGGAATATAGAAAACAAGAGACACACCAGGAGGGATGACGTCAATTCAGTCAATGAATCAATGGTACTTATTGAGTGCCTTCTGTTTGCAGGACACTGTATTAAGCACTTTGGAGAGTACATTGCAATAGAGTATCAGAGAGCTTAAGGGGTACAGATCCAAGGTGCACAAATGATACGGAATTTTACTGCATCTTTATGGCAATGCTACAAAATTTGGAGGATTTGCTGAAGATTCTTAGCCTCTCTCTCTGTCCCCGTTACATGGAAGCAAACACAGACAGCATTTCATCCTTCTGCCTTCATTGTCTTGACATCACACCGGTCTGGAAAAAATATTTCTACAGACTTTAAAGTCAAACTTGCAATATAGTATGCACAGCCAAGGCCTTGGGAAATCTCTGTTTCAGTGCTCTGATGCAAAAGCTATTTCAAGTTCTAGATTTCCTTTGCTCCACCTGCTAATGTTCATAGTCACTTTCCAGCATTCTACATCAAATTAAGCAGATTTCTAGTCCAAGCTCCTCTAGATCTGGTTCTAGGGCCTCTTGTGGTTCTCATTTCTGCCAAAATCAATTCTGGGCTCATCAGGGGAAGAGGGCTGCAGCTATTCCCAGTGTTTTAATAAGTATCCACACACTCTGCCTTCATCACATTGAAACTAGCTCAAAGATTATTATGTAGTATATTACTTATTTCAGTCATTAACTAAATAAAAGAAAAAGTGAAATAACCAGGCTTTAAGGTTTCTTTTTCACCAGTCACAGGCAACTCTACTGTCAGATACTCTGAGCAAGGTAATATTGGATTTTCCTATCAGATGAATAAGATCTATCCAAGAAACCTCCAAAGAACCATAGGAGATTTTACTCTCTTCCCTCTTCTCCAGGACTACGCCAACAGAATGCACGCGTATTCTATTATTCGGCGGGTTCCCAACCTTGCATGGAAAATGAATGAAGACTTTTAATCAATCAATCAATCAGTCATGTATATTGAACACCTAATAAGTCAATGGGAGAGCCCAATAGAGTTAATAGACATGATCCCTGCCATTGAGGAGCTTACAGTTTCATGGGGCAGATGGACACCGAAAGGAGGAAGAGGGAAAAAGGATATGTAGGCAAGCATATGCTTTAAAAGGTGAAATTAGAATTTCTAACACCTTCTGAGATTAGTTATCCTCCCATGATCCTATACTCATCTTTGATATCTTTGTGCATGAGAAACACTGTGTCTCTGTCCATGATTAGTTATGATGTTTTTTCAAAACTGGCTATTTTACCTGTCCCCTGGAAAAAGCAACTGGACTGCTGTTTGACCTATTGAGCCAACTTTTCCCAAGGTCCTCTTTTCCCTATGTAGATAAAGATAATCATGGCCAATGGCATCTGCGTTCTTCATCTCTTCAGTGTGAATCTGAATGGCATACTCCACAACTGAAACAAAAGTCAAAAACATTACATCCATCAGAGGAACTCTGAAAATGTGTGCCATTATGTTCCACTCTAGACTGTTTTCTCCTCTTATTTTGAGTTCTCAGAATAAATTCTGCAGAGAGTAAAGAGGTAGTGCTCTGCACTGCAATGAACTGTAAATCAGGTGACTTGGTTCCACCACTCACGGAATGGCAATCCTGTAGGTCATTTGTCCTCTCTGTCAACTTTCCCATTTGTAAAGCAGATTTAAACAGTTCCCAGCAGGCAAGACTTGGAAAGCTATTGACGATCACAAAATTAAAAGAATCTCATAAACAGGAAATGCTGTTAATACTGTCAGTCAGCCAAATGCATTTTTAAGAGGAAACTTTTTTAAAAATTCAATTTAACTCTTGGAGATATTAAATCAATAACAATATGTGTAAATATGAAAGATGTTGAAACAAATGTTGAAGATCTTTAGACTGCCAGGATCAGAGAGCTCTGAGGATCTCAGAATGACTAAGATGCTTCTTCTTTTCCAACTGCCTACAGCTTTGAGCGCAATGAGAGGGAGACTTTCATTTCCCATAAGGTTGGAGAAGGAAGAACTGATTGGTGGTTAATTGATCTTAAAATGAAATCAAAGGTTCTTTGTGAGTGGGGTGGTGGGGAGCTTACATTTGGATTTATAGTTCTAATTTTGTCCCCATACTCATCCATGGGAAACAAAGTCCAAAACACATCATTCAGATCCTTCAGAGGTGTAGGGTGATTGTGACCCTGGATAAAATTTTGAAAACTTGATCTGCATTTGTAATTTGCCTACAGAACTCACAAGCTTAGTTGTTTTCTTGGAAAGTTTGCTGTACTTCCCTTTTAAGCCAAGATACTGTTTTCTGCACCTTTTTTTTTAAGTAAATGACTGTTCATTTTCATTGGAGAAGGGCTGTATGCATTATCAGCAACAGGTTATCTTTGCACCTAATAGAATTAGTGCAGTTTTAATGGTTAGAGATTTCATGAACAAAGTGTTTTATTACTGTTTTTGATTAAATCTATGGTTTATGAGCTCTTAGGAACCTGAGGGAAGAGGGTATTAATAATAATCGATACTCCAGACAGTTGTTTTGTTTATAGAAGATGTAATGAGTTGTCTTGGATCAGGTTTTCATTTGTTATGGTGTCACGTAGTCAGAGAGGTCTGCTGTGAGTTGTCATTTTATCACAGTCTGTTACTAAATATTCCTCTACGACAGTTTTTCAGGTAGGTGAATAGTGGTTTCACCGAGGGGCAGGATAGAACTGGATTGGTTGCTATGGCCAAATGAAGATCCTGGGTTCAGTGACGGAGTGCTCAAAGTGAACCAGCTTCTTTGCATCCCATCCACAACTGGTCTAATGAAATAAATTCACTTGTCCTTTTGAGTCTGAATATTCTGCCATCCTCCAGTTCCTCACTAAAAACAGCTCTGGGATCTTTTCCCAGACCACTCAACTGAGCTTTACAGTCTCTCCAGATTCCCAGAACGTTTGCTGAAACCTTTGTCTTGACAGAGGAAGACAATCACCTAAGCACTCTAGGCTCATATTGTTCAATCAGTCAAAGGTGTTTATTGAGCACTTACTGTACTATGTGCTTGGGAAAGTGTAATATAATAGAGTTAGTAGAGGAGATCCATGACCACAAGAAGCTTACTGTCTGTCCCTGGAGAATCCTGATAACCAGGATCAACAATCTCCCTACTCCTCAACCAGGAAACATCTTGGGAGGAGCTCTGCAGAGCTGTTCTATTTGGTAAGGTGCCATTTTTCAGTAGCCCCAACTCTCAGCCTTAATACCAGAGGATCAACTAATTTTGCCTCAAAAGGCAAGAGCAGCCTGTCTCTGGTCTGGAGGAATCCAGACTTCAGTGATAATAATAATAATAATTGTGGTTTTTGCTATGTGCTTACTATGTTTCAGGCACTGTATTAAGCCCTGGGGTGGATACAAGCAAATAGGGTTGGAAACAGTCCCTGTCCCTCTTGGGACTCACAGTCCTAATTCCCATTTTACAAATGAGGTAACTGAGACGCAGAGAAGTAAAGTGACTTGCCCAAGATCACTCAGCAAACCGTGTTGGAGCTGGGATTAGAGCACATGACTTTCTGACTCTGAGGCCCATGCTCTAACTAACCATTATACCATGCTGTAGGCAGGTAGGGCAGAAATATATAGTGTGGCTACCCTGTGGCCTGGTATCAGGTCTACTAACCTGATTATACTCTCCCAAGCGTATAGAACAGTGATCTGCACATAGTAGGTGGTCAATAAATACTTTGACTAAAAATTACTCCATCCTTTTTTAGGACCGTCCCTTATTCCAGAGGTCAGAGAAAGAGTACTCCTTAAGGGCAGACATTGTATCCACCAATTCTATTCATTTATTCAATCGTATTTATTGATTGCTTACTGTGTGCAGAGCACTGTATTAAAGCGATTGGGAAGTACAAGTCGGCAACATGTAGAGACGGTCCCCACCCAACAACGGGCTCACGGTCTAGAAGAGGGAGACAGACAACAAAACAAAACATGCAGACAGGTGACAAAATAGTCAGAACAAATAGAATTAAAGCAAATAGAATTAATTCAGCATGATGACTCGAGGGAAAAGTTAGTGATGTTTGACTGAAGGTACATTCAAAACCATAAGGATGGATATCAAGGAGGGGAACCTTCGATATTCCTTTGGTAGTACTGTTGGAGAAAGACTAGTTTCCTCAAAGCAAACAACAACAACAAAACCCCCAACCCTGCTCATTTCCTCATTTTCTATTGTATTCGCCCATGTGCTTAGTACACTGTTCTGCACACTAAATGCTCAATAAATATCACTGGTAGAGAGGAAGGTTGTGGGAAAAGAAACTTGTCAAATGGAGAGGAGATAAGAAAGAAAAAAACAAGGGATAAGGAATATTCACCTAAGATACATTCATGCTGGAGAAAAAAGATAATTTGGCACAAATGGACAACTCACCCTCAGAGCCTTTATGAAGAAACAAAAATATTAAAAATGTAAATGGGTTCCGGATCAGATTTCTCTCCAACAGTAGCCAGCATCAGTCAATCCCACACAGGTGTCTGCCTTCCTTCTAAGCTCACCCAAAGCCTTATGTCGACAGTCTCCTATTTCATAGCAACATTTATTTTGGAACTAGCCCCACGTCTGTTTAGAGAGGATGTGGGATGGTGTGGGAAGGGAAAGAAGTGGGGAGGTTGTCTTTGCTTTTCTATTATCTCTGTAATAGCCTCTGAAATAGGCTTCTAGACTGTTAGCTCATCTCTAGACTGTAAGCTTGTTGTGGGCAGAGACTGTAATTACCAACTCTGCTGTACTGTACCTTCCCAAGTGCTTAGTATAGAGCTCTGCATATAGTACTCAATAAATACCACTGATTGAGTCCCTCATTTTTAATAGTTCCTGAAAATACTGAGTTTCATGTTTTTCTATGCTCCTGGGGAATTTCAAACATTTCCAGGAGGATTCAGGGTGGAGTGAAATAGAACGTTATGCTCTATAGAAAAATGCAGTCACTTTCCTGCACCACTTTCCAGGCTCATTCCAGAATGTCTGGGGGCAATGAATTTAGCTGAATCATTTTTAATCAACCAGGCACATTCAGCTAATCTGAAAATGGACATCCCCAAATAGACCTTCCTCTAAGAGAATTATGGATGACTTGAAAAAGTTTGTCAAAACAAACTGTGGGAAGTTAGAGCAAACATGGAAAGCTGTCAATTATTCTGGTGTGTAGGTGATGGAAAAAAATATGCTGAGATTTATTTTTAAAATTTTTCTTGCAGCTCTTTTCACAAGAAAATGCTATTCATACTGAATGATATAATGAAAGAACCTGAATTTAAATATTGTGACATTAAAGCCTTTTCTTAAATTCTTCTAAAATGCTGCAAGTCACAGCACTAAAGTTATATTCAAAAAGTCTATTTTACATATTGGCGGCAAAATTAAAACTGACAAAGTGTTAAGATCACAAGGGAAGACAGAGCTCGAGCTAATATTCTTGCTCTAATAAAGAAGTTCGGAGTAGATTATGATGAGCGCCTGCTAGTCAGGAAATATTGAGCTCCACTCTGATTACATTTATTCCCTGGACCCTTGGGGAGAGCATTTGTCCTTCAGACCATAAGGAGACAGTTTATTGCATAAGCAGCTACTAAGTATGAACAGTATTACTCTGGCCTGAGAGGGGGAATGAATCTTCCAAAGTGCCTAAATCATCAGAAGAAGTAACTTTCGAGTCTTTAGTTTTTCTCAACTAAGAAAACGTGAAGATGTTAGGAGTTAGTAGGATAGGAGGTCAGAAGGTTAGTGTATTCAATGTTTACATCCAACTAATGAAGGCTGCCTAGGTGCCTGGGAAAATGACATACTACAGCACTGGCAGACACTATCTCTGCTCTCAAGGAGTTTATAGTGTACAGGGGGAGTCAGACATGAAAGTAGATTATGGATAGGGGAAATAGTAGAGTAGAAGGTACACATTAACCCCGCTCATTATAATTTATGAAAATTTCAACATGATACACCCTGCTTCCTCCCAGCAGTAGTGGCTGTATTGTAGACAAAGGAAGGCAGGTGAAGATCTCAAATAACACGCTTTTGATCCACGCAGTGATTAACAAGTCTCAGGCAGAGGAAGATGGAGAGGCAGTGAAGGAGCAGAGTGGAGAGCTCCTGCTTGCCTCCTTATGGATTTCAAGAGAAAGTCAAAAGAAAGGCAAACACCAGCAGAGTCAAAATTCTGTGCAGCCTATACAATGAGGCACAAAAAAGAGTGATGGTATTATTAAGCATTCACTATGTGCCAAGCACAATGCCAAGCACTGGAAAAGAATCACATCAGATGTAATACCCATCCCACATCCAATGGTATTGTAGTGAAGCTGCATTTAAAAAATTTATGTCTACCACTGGGACTTTTCATTAATTCAAATGGGGCTCTCTCAGTCCAAATGAGTGAAGATTTCTGACTTTGGCTAAAGCACCTGCCTGAAACTGACAATAAAACACTCCAGAAATAACCATGCATGTCTACTGAAATCCTTTGAGATTTTTTTCTATGTTTCCCTCGGAATTCAAATCACTGAATCTTCCTGGCATTTGCTGTTCCGCACTGGAACAAGTATGGCATTTTAGGAAACTGTTAACTCATTCAGATCTTAGGGGGTGGGGAAGAGGGAGGGCATCAAATCTCTGCTGAGTGCATCTGAAATCCAGTCCTGAAAGAGTCAAAGACAGCTTCCTTCCCTAAAGAGCCAAACTTATTCCCAGCCCCTGCTAGCCCACACGCTGGAAGAACCAGGGTGTGGGTAATTTCCTGACTGGTGAACCACAACAGATGATGATCCTCACTTCATTTGCTCATGAGCGGTCTTGGGATTGTATATCTCCTAATGCTGCATTCAGCCAATAAAGATGGCCCATTAGTTCAGATAGTAAAAACCTGGGTCACTGACACTAAGTGTGCCAACGTGATGTGTCCTTATAAAAATGCTTCACCTTATTAAATCTCTTCTCATGGTGGTATTTGCTAAACACTGACTACGTGCTTGACTATGGGTAGAGAAGCAGTGTGGCTCAGTGGAAAGAGCCCGGGCTTGGAAGTCAGAGGTCATGGGTTCAAATTCCGGCTCCGCCACTTGTCAGCTGTGTGACTTTGGGCAAGTCGCTTCACTTCTCTGGGCCTCAGTTACCTCATCTGTAAAATGGGGATGAAGACTGTGAGCCCCACGGGGGACAACCTGATCACCTTGTAACCTCCCCAACACTTAGAACAGTGCTTTGCACATAGTAAGCACTGAACAAATGCCATCATCATCATCCTGTGCCAAATACTATACTAAGCACTAGGGTAGATTCAAGATAACCAAATCAGGCCCTTCCATCTTCCCACACTGGGTTCACAGTCTAAGTAGGAAGGAGAACAGATAATGAATCCACCTTTTACAGATAAGGAAACTGAAGCTCAGAGAAGTTAAGTAACCTGTCCAAGGTCACACAGAAGGCAAATGGCAGATTCAGGATTAGAATCCAGGTGCAGACTCCAAGGCATGTGCTCTTTCTATTACATCATGCTGGTTCCCAATCAGTCACTCAATCAATAGTATTTACTGAGTGTTTATACTTTGCAAAGCACTGTACTGAGTGCTTGGGAGAGTGCTTAAGGGGTGAGGACCGAACTTTATAGATGGACAACCACACTTTGTATGTAGATTGGAACCCAGCTCCTCTGCCCCCTGGCCCGTGATCTTTCCACTATTCATTCATTCAATCGTAATTATTGAGTGCTTACTGTGTGTAAAGCACTATACTAAGCGCTTGGGAGAGTACAATATAACAACAAAATGACACATTCCTGTCCACAACAAGCTCAGTCCTTTATACTCCTCTAAATCACTGAAAGTCAGCAGAGAGTGAGTGTGGTAGGGGGCAGCTTGCCAGTACCAACTTGTTTTGACCTAAGTGCCGACAGTCTTCCAGAAATGGAGAGAGAGAGAGAGAGAAAATGAATGTTCAGAGGGCACCCACTCCCCTGTCCGTCTCTCAGGATGCATTTCTGTACCTTTTCAGAGAAGAAAATTGGACGATTATAGTAGACTTTAGTTTCAGGTGGCTTTTCTTTTTCAAAAGAAAAATACATTCTACATACAAAGCGCGGTTGTCCACCTATATACACTTCAGTCCTCACCCCTTAAGAATTCTCCCAAGCACTCAGTACTGTGCTTTGCAAAGTATAAACACTCAGTAAATACTATCGATTGAGTGGCTGATTGGGAACCAGCACGACATCATAAAAAGAGCACAGGCCTTGGAGTCAGCATCTGGATTCTAATCCTGAATCTGCCACTTGCCTTCTGTGTGACCTTGGGCAAGACACTTAACTTCCTTGTGCCTCAGTTTCCTCATCTGTAAAACGGGGATTCAATACCTGTTTTCCTTCCTACTTAGAAAGTGAGCCCTATGTGGGACAGAGACTGTCAGAGCTGATTCTCTTTTATCTCCACCCGCATTCTCAGTATATGCTTGCACGTAGAAAGCACTTAAATGCCACAATTATTATCCATCGATTGATATTTATTAAGAATGATTTGAGAGTTACCTGATAAAGGGTCTTGGGCAGCATAGAGGGAGGGAAGCTCAACCTACTTCTCTTTACTGGGTTGAAACCAGCAAACACAAAGTACAGGCCCTGGTGAGTCCTTGGGTGCTTCATATGGATTGAGTTCCAACACTCAATCCGATTTAATGATGCAAATGGACCCACCTCTTGAAGGGTAAAAAACAATCCGATGCCATTCAGATCATTCTAGGAGAAAGAGAGAAGTTAATTAGATGTTTCTTTCCTCCAAACCACTAATGCCAATTTTCCTGTTCCATTTCAAGTCACGTGAACATAGTTCATTCCTCAGTCAGATTGCATTGGGATTTGAAGTTACAATTTTTCTGATCCACTGAAGAGGGTATTTACAAAAATAGATAGCTCCTAAGATTGGAAAATGCTTGCTAATTTCATGTCAGCTCTATTGTTTTCAAGTAAGAACTGCCAAGAGGGGGAAATCAGTTTTGCTCTAATTCAATTAGGTTCGATTAGAAACTGATCAAATTTCCTTTACGCATGTAAACTATGGAAGTCTGCCTACATTCCTACCATCGAAAACAGCCACACAGTCAAAGATTACACTAATTGAATATCTGAAACTTCAAGGGACTATTAGTTGAATATTCTACTCCAAAGTTACTATTACTGCATTCTCAATCAGATAAGCAATAACTAATCATAATAAAAAAAATAATAGCAATAATGACTGTGGTATTTGTTAAGCACTTACAATCAAACACCACACTGCATGGTGGGGGAGATGCAATACAATCAGAATGGAAACAGTCTTTGTCCAACACGAGTCTCACAGTCTAAGAAAGAGGGAGGACAAGTATTATTTCCCATTTTACAGCCCAGGAACTGAGGCCCAGAAAAGTTAAATGACTTGGCCAAGTTACCACCAGAAGACAAGTGGCAGAGCTGGGATTAAAACCCAGGTCCCCTGAATCTTAGTCCTGTGCTTTTTCCACTAGACGATTCTGCTTCACAAGCTTTTCCTGGCAAATACTTCCAATAATCCATTTCTTAGCAATTTGAAATAAGTGCCTGGTCCCTGGAGTCAGAAACTCTCAGAAACGGGTTTATTTCAGAATGAGGCAATGATCTGTGAAGTTCTTCATGCAGCAATTACTTGTTGATAGGAGGAGGCAGCGATGAGATGATGAACCAAGTAACCTTAACCTTTTCATTTCTCTCACTGCCTCTTTCTCCCGTTATTGACAAGGAATCCCAGTTGTTTATGCGTTCCATGGTTGAGGAAGCAGGCTCTGCAGTTGTCCAAACAGCCCTCTGTTTCATTTGGCAGTAGTACCAGGAAATTAGAGATCAGATTATTGAGTCTAAATAGGCATTTATAATTTTAAATGAATTAAATTTTACTGGAACTCTTGGTCTTTGCATCCCCCGAATCACATATTTCCTCTGTTGGTATTTAGAAAATGAACGTGGGCAATTCCATGTGCATTAGTGATTGGCAGGAACTTATGCAACCAAGGTCTTTCTGGGTAGCCGTACCAAGTGGGGGACGAACAAGTTGAAGAAAAAAAAGTAAAGACAAGATTAGTAATAATAATAATAATGATGATGGTATTTGTTAAGTGCTTACTACATGCCAAGCACTGTTCTAAGCACTGGGGTTGATACAAGGTAATCAGATTGTCCCATGTGAGGATCACTCTCTTAATCCCCATTTTACAGAGGAGGTAACTGAGACCCCGAGAAGTTAAGTGACTTGCCCAAAGTCACACAGCTGACAAGTGGCAGAGCTGGGATTTGAACCCATGATCTCTGACCCCCAAGCCCGTGCTCTTTAGGAACCTTGGATGGGCCACAGGAAAAAGGAGACAGATAATAATTGATGTATTTTTAAGGTGCTTACTATTTTCCAGGCACTACAGTGTAGATACAGTATACGCACATTGGACATAGTCCTGTCCCACATGGGGCTCTCAGTCTAAGGGGGAGGGAAGACAGGTATCTTAGGGAAGCAGAGTGCCCTAGTGGGTAGAGCATGGGCCTAGGAATCAGAAGGACCTGGGTTCTAATTCCAGCTTTGCCATGTGTCTGCTGTGTGAACTCGGGTAGGTCACAACTTCTCTGTGCCTCAATTACCTCATCTGTAAAATGGGGATCAAGGCTGTGGGACAGGGACTATGTCCAACCTGATTACCTTGTACCTACCTCAATGCTTAGAATAGTGCTTGCCACATAGGAAGCGCTTAACATATGCCATTATTTATTTAATTATTTAATTCCAAATTTTTACATATGAGGAAGCTGAGGCACAGAGAAATTAATGGTCTTGCCTAATGTAATACTGCAGGCCAGTGGCAGACCTGGGATAAGAACCCAGGTCCCCTGACTCAGTGCTCTTTCCACTAGGCAATACTGCTTCCCTCAGCTCCTCAGATTTCATCATGAACTCTCCTTCTGGGAAGAAGGGGGAACAGGTCACCAACCCACCTGGCATATAAGTACCAGCTAGATTCCTACACCCTATGGAATGTGTTTTTATCTATGTTGCTGGGAGACTTTCAAGTAAGTGTATTTATAAAGAGCAACAGGAGTATGCATCGTTCCCTGGACTCAGGCCCTGGTTGCATTGGGATGGAGAGAATAGTTTCCGTTGGAAAAGGAGGACCCGAGAGGAAGCCAGTAAGGAAGGACTAGGGGATAATGTTGTTAGACACAGGGTTAGGGTAGAGAACAAATGGCTTAGATTCATTCTAGTGAACTTTTTGTTTGTTTAATGGCGTCTGTTAAGCACCTACTATGTGCCGGCCTCTGCGTGAAGTGCAGGGATAGATACAAGCTAATCAGGTTGGACGCAGTCCCCGTCCCATACAGGGCTCATAGTCTCAATCCACGTTTTACAGATGATGTAACTGAGGCACAGAAAAGTGAAATGACTTACCTAAGGTGCCGTTATTGGGTAGCCAGTATCAGAACCCAGACCCTTCTGATTCCCAGCCCCATGCTCTATCCACTAGGTTGGGCTGCTTCAACTTGGCTCCCAGATCCATCTTCAGGGTCTGGGGACAAGATATAGCCCTAATCCCCACCCCTTTCCCTTTACTTTCCCCTGCACCAACACACACAAATGTGTGTGTGCACACCCACACACAAACACACTCAAACACACACATGTACATTCTTCCTCTCCAGGATACGATGAGTGAATTCAAATGCTGGTCTCCCCTATCCCTGCCTTCCAAGATTCAAGTCCTGTAGCTTTTTAGCCCAGAGCTCTAAATCTCTGGCTAACCAAAAAATGCGGAGGGGGGGGGTTCATTGCAACGTGTCCCAAACTGCACTGAAATAACTGTGCATCTGGGAAAGAACTGAAATTGGGGATTTGGTGAGATGAGGGTCAAGAAGTGAGGGAGTGAAGGGGGATGTGGAGGGAAAAAGTTGGGAGACAAGACAGGTTTGGTGTAAAGCAGGGGTTGAACTTCCAAGGGAAATCATATCTGCTGAGAGAGGAAAGTGGGCCCAAGAAGCCAGGTTGAGAAGGGCATCTTGGACTGTATATCTCCCTCATGGACTGTCTTTGTTCTGATTGTCTTGCATCTACTCCAGCGCATAGCACCCAGAGGAATTTTTTTTTATATTTTTATTTTTATCTTTTTTACCTTTTTAAAATTTAGAATATTTTTACCTTTCAATCCCCTACTCCTTTCACCAGGATGTGTGCGTGAGGAAGTGTGGGGCCATGTATGAGATATCAGAGGACAGAGAAGGAAAGAAGGGGTCTGTTATCCAGGAGAGGTAGAATGGGGAAGGTGTGTCACAGAGATAGAAATGGGTCAAGGGCTGACTTGAAAGGGCAACAGTATATCAAGTCTCCCCACAGTCACATGGAGAAGGGGAAAGGGTATGAGTCTTTGGAGCTCTTTCTAAGCAAACCCATTCACTGACACTTTTATGCCCACAAGCAGGTCTGCAGGATGGCTGTGCTCCATCTCAGGGCTGGATTTCCCCTCCTGTGGGCCCAAGGCTATTACAGTTAGGTATACGAGACATTTTCCCACTTTAAAACAAAATGATCGTACCTCTGGCATCGAGGCTATTAATGTCATGCTAAATTGGCCTTCTAATTCATTCAGTCATTCATTCAAATCGTATTTATTAAGCACTTACTGTGCACAGAACACTGCACTAAGCACTTGGGAAAGTACAACAATAAACAGAGATATTCGTTGTCCACAATGAGCTCTCAGTCTGGGGCTGGGATGGGGAGGAAGAGCAAAGGGAGCAAGTCAGGGTGACACAGAGGGAGTGGGAGGTGAGGAAAAGTGGGGCTTAATCTGGGAAGGCCTCTTGGAGGAGATGGGCGAGTTAAGGGAGTAAGGGTCAAGGTGATGGAGTGCTTGAAAGCCAATGGTGAGGAGTTTTTGTTTGATACAGAGCTAGTTAGGCAACCACTGGAGATTTTTGAGGAGGGAAGGTGACATGTCCTGAACATTTTTGTAGAAAGATGATCCAGGCAGTGGAATGAAGTATGGACTGTACTGGGGAGAGACAGGAGGTTGGGAGGTCAGCAATGAGGCTGATGTGGTAACCTAGGTGGGATAAGATGAGGGACTGTATTAACATGATCGCAGTTTGGATGGAGAAGAAAGGACGGATTTTAGTGATGTGAAGATGGGACAGAAAGTCACTCCATGGCTCTGTTTTTGTCTTAAAATGTGTGGAATATAGTTATAATTGGAAATAGCCTACTGCTCACTTCAGATAAACTGTTATATATATTTCAAGCTATAGATCGTATATAATATATATGTGTGTGTGTACATATATATATATGTACGTATTTCTATGTGTATAATTATGGATTTATTTTTGAAGGGTTTCTTAGCCCAAACCCCTGGATTGCAGCCCCTAAAGCCCTATTGTTAATCCAGCCCAGCCCCTATTAATCAGATAGCCTATTTGGCTGCCAGAATGACTTGTGGCATGGCAACCAGGTACCATGTTGCCCAGGAATGGCCCTACTTTGGGTCAACTGCAGAGATGGCAAATGGTCAGTGAATGTAACAGCCAGGTGACCTTCACTATCTCTTCCTCCAAGGGTTGTCATTAGAAAATGAAGCCTAGGGCATAAGGCGAGGGAGGAGCCTGACACCAAATCACCCAGGTGAGTGGCCCAGTTGGCCCAAGAACACAACCCTGCAGAGCTCTGTCCACCAGAAAACACTCCACCATACAGTCAAGAGGGACTTGGGCCAAAAGGTACAGAGCTGGTCTGTGGCAGCGAGGGAGATCAAGTGGGAAGAAAGAATAGACCATTATGCAATCACCATATCTTTGAACTAATTCTGAAGAAATCACTTCTCTAGGACTTCGCAGGATGCTCAGCCATTCTACAAAGCTGGTAATAAGCGAAGGATGAAACACCTTGATTTGTGCTCTATTTCCCGTGATTTCAACTGCCAACTTTCTGCAATTCGGCTGTCCGTAGAAAACAAGAGAGAGGCGAACTGAGCCCAATTCAGTGTTGCACTCGGACCTGAAGGTGTCCATTATCCATGAGTTTGGAGAATGCTTTTCATTCATTCATTCGTATTTATCGAGCGCTTACTGTGTGCAGAGCACTGTACTAAGCGCTTGGGAAGTATAAGTCGGCAACATATAGAGACGGTCCCTACCCAACAACAGGCTCACAGTCTAGTTTTTCACATGGGGTTCTTCGAGACTACAGATCAATCTTTTACCTGCAGTGATGGTCAAATGAGAGAAAAGGCAAAGGAGGGAATATGAAGGAAAGTCATAATATACTAGAATCAGAGGCTCTTCACTTCTGTAGGTAGTATAAGCAAAACTATATTTGTAAGTTTTGCTGCAGCTATGGAAACAGTTTACTCAGACAACAGCAAAGCCTTAACTGCTTCTATTTCAGCAAGGATTTAACATTTTATGGCTCTTCTCTGTTTTTAAACTTTGGCTTTAGAGCTTTTTCTCGCTGCCAAGTTGTTTTTACTATCTCCTTTCAGAACTATTTATTGAAGAGTGGGAACTCAACCTAAAAATAGTCTTCCAGAAGCAGCCAAGAGCAGCAACTACCCCCCTCCCCATATCACTTTGGAACCCTACTTGTTGAAACAGAATTATTATTTATTTTATTGACTTTCATCATGCTTTTTACCTTGCTCTCCCAAACCGTGCTCCCAGGGATAATACTTTAGAGCTCTACAAATCACAAGTTGCTGCCCACAGCAGGCCCAATAAAAACCACCAATTGTGTAACATATCATACAGGAATCCAAAAATGCCAGTTCTACTCAGAATCTTCCTCCCCAGAAGCCAACCTCATCCATGAACCAATGTCTGCCTAGATTTATGACAGGCCTTGGGATCTGAAGGTCATATAATTCAAGTTTTAGCAAACTGCTAAGGATAGAGAGTTCAAAATGCAAGAGATTACAAACTAGAAAAACTCCTAGCAGCAGGCTAAATCAAATCTGCCCCTGATATACTGAGGAGTTCAGTCACCATTAGTTATTGAGACTGAACTCCTTATCTTCCCTCCCAAACCCTGCCCTCTCCCTGACTTTCCCATCTCTGTTGATGGCACTACCATCCTTCCCGTCTCACAAGCCCACAACCTTGGTGTCATCCTCGACTCCGCTCTCTCATTCACCCCTCACATCCAAGCCGTCACCAAAACCTGCCAGTTTCAGCTCCACAACATTGCCAAGATCCTCCCTTTCCTCTCCATCCAAACTGCTACCCTGCTCATTCAAGCTCTCATCCTATCCCGTCTGGACTACTGCACCAGCCTTCTCTCTGATCTCCCATCCTCGTGTCTCTCTCCACTTCAATCCATACTTCATGCTGCTGCCCAGATTATCTTTGTCCAGAAACGCTCTGGGCATATTACTTCCCTCCTCAAAAATCTCCAGTGGCTACCAATCAATCTGCGCATCAGGCAGATACTCCTCACCCTGGGCTTCAAGGCTGTCCATCACCTCGCCCCCTCCTACCTCACCTCCTGTATATATGTATATATGTTTGTACATATTTATTACTCTATTTATTTATTTATTTATTTTACTTGTACATATTTATTCTATTTATTTTATTTTGTTAATAAAATAAAATATTTTGTTAATATGTTTGGTTTTGTTCTCTGTTTCCCCCTTTCAGACTGTGAGCCCACTGTTGGGTAGGGACTTTCTCTATGTGTTGCCAACTTGTACTTCCCAAGCCCTTAGTACAGTGCTCTGCACACAGTAAGTGCTCAATAAGTACGATTGATGATGATGATGATGAGAGAGACTACATGAGAACAGTTTACTTGGTGTAATCCAGCAGGACAGGGATCGTGCCTACAAACTCTACTGTACTCTCTTGAGTGCTTAGTACAGGGCTCTGCACTAAGTGCCCAATAAATGCCACTGATTGATTGATTGGTGACATACACCAGGCATAGATGATCATTTCAGAAATCTACTTTAGGCAAGAACTGTCACTGTTGTCAGCAAATCCTAGGTGTTACGATCAGTTCATTTCACTGAACCATCCAGGCCCCTGAAGAGACACGGTACGGTTGTGCTTCTTATTGAGGACTATAACACAGCCAGAGTAATTGAATCACAGGCACAAACAGGGGTTTGCACATAGAAATCACAAATCATAAAAGTGTTGCATTTTCACTCCCAAGTTATTCATTTTGCATTTACAAATACGGGCCACTCTCCTCCTATGGCAACACCTGCCTGTTTGAGGGGATTTCTGTTACACAACTGAATTCTCAGATTCTGGGCTGACCCCTCCTCAGCAAGCATTAGTCGGGGGCCACCAGACACAGAGAGAAGGGTAGGCTAGATATTAATGCAGCAATCTCAATAACCTTAGGAACAATTAAATTTGGATATGTTTAATCAGATCTATCTCTGTCTCTGGAAACTGCCCAGAAAATCTTGTACAAAAAAAAAAGAATATCAGGTACTTTGACCATAATTACCTTCAGGTTAGCATATGTATGAAATGAAGTGAATTGCAGAATATAGTTCTTAGTTGAGATCATTTCATTCTTTTAGCTATTTGGAGTGCACTTATTCTCCAAACTTAGTTACTTTTGCTGCCATTTTCCCTTTAGAATTACAATCAAAATTTACTGTGGTAATTCTCATGTAAATGGCCACCAATTCGATCATTCACAGATACCTACACACAATCAAGAATGAATGGAGTATTAAATGGTTTTAAGGATTATGAAATTAATATTTTTGCAATAGTTTTGGTAATATCTCACCTCACACTTTTACCGATACTCAAATTTCAATATAGGCAATTTCCATGCTCAGTGTAGCATTTGGTTTCACCACAATTCCAAACCAAATAGTATAATATGGAGGAAAGTTAGTTTAAAAATGTAAGGGCACATTCCCCACAGGTAATTAGAAGGCACTAGCCAAGTTGAAGTCCTATTGTGATTTTCACTTGTAAGATTATTAACAGTAATGCCCTGAGTTAGCAGCTTGGCTCAGTGGAAAGAGCCCAGGCTTTGGAGTCAGAGACCATGGGTTCAAACCCTGGCTCTGCCAATTGTCAGTTGTGTGACTTTGGGTAAGTCACTTCACTTTTCTGTGTCTCAGTTACCTCATCTGTAAAATGGGGATTAAGACTGTGAGCCCCCCATGGGACAACCTGGTCACCTTGTAACCTCCCCAGTGCTTAGAACAGTACTTTGCAATTAGTAAGCATTTAATAAATGCTATTATTATTATTATTATTATTTATAACAGATTACATGCTATAAAGTTTTCTTGGTAACCAGCTTCCTTATTATGTGGCCATTATCAGTTCTACCAGCCCAATTTTTAACCCCTCCCTGTCTTCTGTGATTTTCTCCCCACCTCCTAAACCTTTCACTACATACTGGTTCTAGTGGTCTGTTTCCACCTACTAGTTTGGATGAAATAATTTTGTGTGTTTAAAACCACGATTTAGTTAAGGAATCTTATTTAATAGTAAAGATCAACTGGAGAATTTCGTGAACCTGTTGCTATCTTTTTTTTTATCCCAGTGTACATCCTTTATACCACAGTAATCAAGTGGTTCCACTAATTCTTTGGTCAGCTTCCTGCTTTTGATATATTTGAAGAATCTTTCATTACATACTCTGGTTTAGAATAAAAGTCTTCTTCAAACTCCTTCATGGCACACAGAATGCCATGGCACTAGCAAAGTTGAAGTCCTATTGTGATTTTCACTTGTAAGATTATTAACAATAATGCCCTGAGCTAGCAGCTTGGCTCAGTGGAAAGAGCTCAGGCTTTGGAGTCAGAGATCATGGGTTCAAACCCTGGCTCTGCCAATTGTCAGCTGTGTGACTTTGGGCAAGTCACTTCACTTCTCTGTGCCTCAGTTACCTCATCTATAAAATGGGGATTAAGACCATGAGCCCCCCACGGGATAACCTGATCACCTTGTAACCTCCCCAGCACTTAGAACAGTGCTTGGCACATAGTAAGCCCTTAATAAATGCCATTATTATTATTATTATTATTATCGAAGACAACTTTCAATTCCTCTGCATGAAAAGTGCTCAACCTTCTGAGAAGCACTGTCCTCAATCAATCAATAAATAGCATTTACCGAGTGCTTACTTTGTGCAGAGTTGATAGGAGGAGAACAAGGAGAGGACTGTATTAGAGACACCAAGGTTAGTTAATGTTCCCCTGAGGAAAAAGGGGTCTACAGTGACAAAGGCAACTGAGAGGTTAAGGGGACTTGGGACAGTGTACGATCAATTAGATTTGGGGAGAAAGATATCTTTAGTGACCTAGAGGAGGAGTTGGAGGAGAGGAAGGGGAGGCACTAAGCATAAAAAATCTCTTCAAGCAGATTGTACAGAGATGAGAGGAGGGAGTTGGGATGAGAACTGGATGGTGTCGTGGGGTCCAAAGAGGGTTCCTCAGGTCACATGGGCATGTTTGAATACAGAAGGGAAGGGACCAGTAGAGAGTAAGCAGTTGAAGGCAGGGATCAGGGAGGGAAGAAGAATGGCACAAATGTTTTTGAAGCAGCGTGGCTTAGTGGGCTGGGCTTGGGAGTCAGAGGTCATGGGTTCTAATCCCGGCTCCCTCACACGTCAGCTGTGTGACTTTGGGCAAGTCACTTAACTTCCCTTTGCCTCAGCTCCTTCATCTGTAAAATGGGGATTAATACTGTGAGCCCCACGTGGGACAACCTGATTATCTTGTATTTATCCTAGTGCTTAGAACAGTGCTTGGCACATAGTAAGTGATTAACAAATACCAACATCATTATTATTATTATTATTATTATTATTATTATTATTTTATGAGAAGTGAAGGGATGCTTTGGAGGCATAGATGGAGGGGGTAAATTTTGAAAGGGTAGATTGCCTTATCAATCAATCAATCAATCATATTTATTGAGCACTTACTGTGTGCACAGCACTGTACTAAGTGCTTGGGAAGTACAAGTTGGCAACATAGAGACAGTCCCTACCCAACAGTGTGCTCACAGTCTAGAAGGGGGAGACAGAGAACAAAACCAAACATATTAACAAAATAAAATAAATAGAATAGATATGTACAAGTAAAATAAATAAATAGAGTAATAAATATGTACAAACATATATACATATATACAGGTGCTGTGGGGAAGGGAAGAAGGTAAGACGGGGGGATGGAGAGGGGGGTGAGGGGGAGAGGAAGGAGGGCGCTCAGTCTGGGAAGGACTATAACACAGCCACAGGAATCAAATCACAAGCACAAACAAAGATTTGCACTTAGAAATCACAAATCGTAAGAATGATGCATTTTCATCTAGAGTAACTCATTTTGCATTTACTAATACGGGCACACTCCCCTCCTATGTCAACATCTGCCTGTTCGAGGGGATTTATGTTACATAGCTGGATTCTCAGATTCCTGGCTGACCCCTCCTTGGCTTGCATTCCTCAGGGCTGACATCCTTATCTTCCTTTTATGCCAGAGGGAGAAACAGAAGCTCAGGAAGTTTAAAGGATGCGACTGCAGTGAGAGTGAGTGATGAGCGGAGGTGAGGCCAGAACTCACGTCTCTTTATTCAGGGCCGTACTAGATGCTACTGCTTCCCTGTGTTGCTTGTATATAATGTGCAGAAAGACTTACCTATTGTCTTGGTCTCAGCAATGAACTTCCAGGCCCTCAGATGGGTGTCCAGCCACTCCCAGCATGGAAACACCCACTCTGCAGCTAAGTCTTCGGAATCCCGAACCATTACCATTTTCAGGTACATTTCACCTCCATATTCTTCTCCGTCGTGTCCTAGGACTATCTTTCTCAAGTGTCTCAGTGAAACAGCTTCCACTGAGAATGAATCTAGCTACAGAAAGAGGAAAGGGAATCAAAGCTACTGAAGATTTTATTTTTGCTATAAGTAGGACAGATATTCAAATTATAGTGACGGTTGGCTTGACAATCAGGTGCTAGGAGGAATATCAATGTCCAGGCAGTGAATGATGGATTGGTTGAAAATACTTTAGGTTTAAAACATTCTAGTCTTCAGAACAATTGAAAGTAAAAGGGCTTTATATAGGGTGCTATTGTTCCTTACAGCATGGCATTGCAGTTTTTTTTGGCTTCCAAAAAAAAAAAACCCCAGTTACAAGAAGCCATAGAATAGCCTTTATTTGGATTAGCAGTCACTCTTTGCACTAGACAACTTTTATACCATGTCAAGGAGTTAATTTAGGTGGGTTCTTTAAAAGTTGAGGTTTTCTGAGGGGAGTGGAAAATCAATTATAACTCTCAAAGTTCTTGGTCGATAGTTATATTGCTTTTTTTTCCCTTTAATAGTCACTACCATTTTTCTAGGACTAATCACCTTTTGGGTTGTGCAGGCTCCTGCCCCTTTCTCCCCACCTCAATTGCTGTGATCTCCTTTCAGGGGTCCAGCAGGCTAACTAATATGGAGACAACTCAAGCCAAATCCATTCTGCACTTGTTAGCAACTCTGGTGGGAGAAAAGGGAAGCAATGCTATAATTTAGTTTCAAGAAAAGTTATCTGAGAAGTTCAACTCTCCTTGCTCTCCCCTGGATAATCAAAAGTTGGCTAAAATTTAGCCTGCTGAAACTAAACTTTATCCTTTGTTAATTTCATGGCTAAATACAGCAGGGTGGTCTAGTGGAAACAGCATGGGCATTGGGCTAGACTGTGAGCCCGCTGTTGGGTAGGGACCGTCTCTATATGTTGCCAACTTGTACTTCCAAAGCGCTTAGTGCTCTGCACACAGTAAGTGCTCAATAAATATGATTGAATGAATGAATGAAAGTCTCATGTGGGGCTGACAGTCTAAGTAGGAGGGAGAACAGGTAGTGAATCCCCATTTAGCAGATGAAGGAACTGACGCACAGAGAAATTAAATGACTTGTCCAATGTCACGTAGCAGACTAGTGGCAAAGGCAGGATTAGAACCCAGGTCCTCTGATTCCCAGGCCCGAGTTCTTTCCTCTAGGTTTTGCTGCTTCTCATGTCACACTTTTTATCTTGTCTCTATCTCAGCACTTAGAACAGTGCTTGGGATATAGTAAGCACTTAACAAATTCCATAATTGTAATTATTTTTATCAGAAAAAAATTCTGCTCCCTTCTAGTCGTAATTAAGGCACAACACTTAGAAAACCCAGACACCTAATGAATACACTCAAGGATTTGAAAAGATGGCAAATAGAAAGTGTTCTATGAAGAATAATAAGTAGTTTCCAAATCATAACAAACATTCCAAACTATTTTTCTAAATGATATCACAGCAATTCTTTTCATGGCAACTCTTCTTACTGTGTCATTTAAAAAACAAAATGAGCAGTTGCATTATAAGCAAAATTCTATCCTTGACTTTTAATTATCAGAGAAATTTATGGAGAAAAAACATTTAGAAGTGAGGAAGAAAAGCTTCCCAATTAGTGGCAACTCTTCCCACGCACAGGAATTTAGGCTAGTTGTCTCTAGACTCCCCAGTGCCTAAATCACTAAACTGCATTTTCAAGGCAGGGGAAGTTCACAGGGAGCACTTAGTGTTGTCATTGAAGCTAAGCAGTTGCTGACATGTTCTAATTTGGCTCTTTTTCTGAGGGCCATCAATGGGCCTTCTGTGGCAGAGTCAAAAACAGTCAAGCAGTCTGGAAACAGCATTGCCAAGGTCCACTTAACTAAACACCAGTTGGAAGGAAGCAGCGTGGCCAGGTGGATAGAGCATGGACCTGGGATTCAGAAGGCCCTGCGTTCTAACCTTGACTCTGCCACTTGTTGCTGTGTGACCTTGGGCAAGGCACTTAACTTCTCTGTGCCTCAGTTACCTCATTTATAAAACGGGAATTAAGGCACCGAGCCCCATGTGGGACATGGATTGTATCCAAACTGATTAGCTTGGATCTACACTCGTGCTTAGTTCAGTGCCAGGCACCCAGTAAGCGCTTAGTAAATACCATAAAAAAGAGAAACTCTTGGTTGTTTGGTTGGTCCAAGCCTACATACGGGTGAGAGGGAAAAGGCCCAAAGGCTTCTAGAGCAGTATCCAACCCAAAGGGAAAGCACATTGCATAAGATTTCAATCACTCACCTGATATCAACTGGAGTGTAGTCAATTACAAGGGAGGATCTGGGCAAAGAGGATGGTACTACCTAAGGAAGACACTCCATGAATCACGAAGAAGGAAAGACTCTATTTTGGGGTCCTAGGGGGCAAGGTCTCTGGTTGTGATTGTGGGGAATGGATTTAGAACAGTGGGATTTTCACTTGGTGGGCAGTGGGTCACCTGGGTGAACTTCTGGGAAATACCTGTGGTAGTGGGTCAAAGAAGCACTGCTAAGGGAGGCCTGTGGCATCATAAGATCTATCTATGGCACCTTAGGACAGACTTGAGTCTCCCTCAATTCTTCTCCTGACTGAAATAGCTCCTGGAGTCACTGTGGGAGGATGCAGATACCAGAAAGCGCTAGCAATGTCCTAAAGCCCTCTGCCTATTCCCTTTCAAGAGTGAGTGAGAACTGGGGACCTCTACTAAGCAAACTCCAATACCCTCCCACTGGGTTGCTACCACCACCTTCTGACTCTCAGATAAACACCAAATAGCAAGGGGATTATTATTTAAAGTCCAACCAGCCATCCTCCTTCCCAAAATCGGCTGCCGGAAGCTTTGGGGATGGCTATCTCCTTCCAAATCCCTCAGCTTCCCAGGCAGACCCATCTCTCTGGCAACCGAGCCAACCGACACTTCTTCTAAATGATGGTATAGCGGTTAGAACACTTACCTGCTTTGAATAATAATCTCAATGAATAATCGGGTAATAAAAGAACCTCAGCCTCTCACCGAGAATCCTTGGTTTCAGGTTCTCTGGGCCCCCCAGATTCTTTCTTTAGGATTTTGGGATAATAATAATAATGATGGCATTTGTTAAGCACTTACTATGTGCAAAGCACTGTTCTAAGCTCTGGGGAGGTTACAAGGTGATCAGGTTGTGCCACGGGGGGCTCACAGTCTTAATCCCCATTTTACAGATGAGGTAACTGAGGCCCAAGAAGTTAAGTGACTTGCCCAAAGCCACACAGCTGACAAGTGGCAGAGCTGGGATTTGAACCCACAACCTCTGACTCCAAAGCCTGGGCTCTTTCAGTGGAAAGCCACTCTGCTTCTCCTTCTCTGCTGGTGGATGCTGTGATCCACAAGATTGCTTTCCTCAGACTTGAACCCCAGGCTGAAGAACCTTTCCTCCTGCTTCCTGTTCCAGGTATTGCTCCATCTCAACTCTCTAAAAATGGCTGTGTGGCTTCTCCCCAGTTAACTAGCCCCCACCCCTTTCCCAATCCTCCCCAGTCACTGACTGTATGCCACAGGAATCCAACCACAGGAATCTAATTGAGTACTTAAGCAGATTAACTTGCCCTCGGGAGTGAGATTCTGCCAGTTCTAGCAACGTTTCGACGTTCCCCCCTCCCAACTCTGTGATGGGGCTATTTTGGTGACTGTCACCCACCAACCCACACTTTGGAAATTGTGGAAAGTGGAAAGACTCACTCTCACAGTGGGGAGTGGGTATTTTGCTTTACGCCAAGCAGTCAGCTCTTACAAAGCAGGAATCCCTGATGCTTCCTGAGCCTCCTGACAGTCACGAGTAGGTTTCAACCTACTATTGGGCCAATCTTGAGGCTCACTAGCACGGACCCCTAAGAAAGTTCCTACCACTGTCGTAAGTAGTTTGACAGATTGATACTTGGGTCAGCCGATCCTAAAAGTGGCAGAAGAGGATATCCCATGCCACACATGGTGACCATGGAGTCCTGCTAACTGTCAGTCAGAAATCAATATTTTTAGTCACACCACAGATAATCTTCATCTTGAACAGCTTTATGTTCATGCTAAGGCCAGATTCCCCTCTGGGCATCTGTAAGGGTGATCTGTCTTTCTCTACTTTTAGTTCATATTGTGGTAGATTGTAACACTTGGAACAGAGTTTAGTGACCTTCCTTAGTTATCAACACAGAACTGTAATTACAAGCGGTAATGCGATTCCTCATTATGCAGACACCACCTTTATTAAAAGCATTTTTCAATCTTAGGTTCTTTTTACTTTGTTCCATTGAAAATATTTCCCCTGTTCAAAGACTGGTACAGCTTCCTGGAAGACATATCCTTCCTGTCCCCATACAGTATCATATAAACACTGAAAAAATTTCTGCTCCCTATTGGTCTACAATAGGGATGATACATTAATGACATGGAGAAGTGAAAAACAAATATTAGGTCAACTAGAATTAGGGGAGGGGAACAAACTAAAACTAAATAACTAGAAAGATAAAAAGTTTAGACTATCACCTCCTCACAAAAAGTGAAATTTCTATTGGGTGAGAGGAAAAATCATTATAAAACAAACCTAACAGGGTCAGGTCATCAGTCTATAACTGGCATTGTGAAGCTATTAAGTTGGATGTATATTATTCTTTTGGAATATAATTATTCTTCCTGGGAAGAAGAATCCTTATGAATCAATTTTAAACTTTTGCTGCAAAGGTTTCCCATATTTTGAAAGACATGAAAGGTCACCCACTGTTGGGTAGGGACTGTCTCTATATGTTGCCAACTTGTACTTCCCAAGTGCTTAGTACAGTGCTCTGCACACAGTAAGCGCTAATAAATATGATTGATTGATTGATTACCAACCAGCTGGCAGGTTTTTGGACAGTAGGAACTATGAGCATCTCCTCTACAACTATATGCAAAATGCTCTGCTCAACAGGTGTTGTGGGCATTTATGAAACATGTGGGCAACACAGTCTCTACCCTCAAGGAATAAACAGCCTTCTGGGGGAAACTGTACAAACACACACACAAAAAATACTAATAAAGCTGAGGGCAGGGATGGACATGCATATCTAACTATGGCTTCTAGCTGTGGTAAGGAAAACTCCTAATTGCTAGATAATCAGGGAGTTGAGGAGGACTGAGGTCATAGGTGGGAGGGGATTCTGGGTTGTATGATTGATTAGAGTTTAATGGGGTGCATCTGACAGGGCTTTAAAGAGGATGTACATCTAGGTAGAATTTGCAAGAAGGTAAGGATAATTGTTGGGGATCGGGAAAAGAGGGAGAGAAGAAAAAGAAAGAAGAAGGATGGAGGAAGAAAGTGATGGAGTTCCTGGTCTGTACAAGGACTCAGAGGGTATGGGAGAGGGCCAGAGGGTACAAGTGGCAGTATACAGATTAGCTTCCCCAAAAGGAAGCATAATTTACCAAGGAGCACACACCACAGGTAGTACAATCTTGAAGAAAGTTGTCCAGTTTTGCTATTTTTCCCCTAGAATAGTCTTAATTTTGGGGTGGGAAGTGGTGTGGGAGCACTTGGAGAAAGAACAGATGGAAGTCTGGGTAAAAGCTGGCAGTATAAAAGCTGGTGGGCTGGAAGATGGGGCATATGTTCATATAGAGAAGTAGCGTGGCTCAATGGAAAGAGCATGGGCTTTGGAGTTAGAGGTCATGGGTTCAAATCCCGGCTCCGACAATTGTCATCTGTGTGACTTTGGGCAAGTCACTTAACATTTCTGTGCCTCAGTTCCCTCATCTGTAAAATGGGGATTAAGACTGTGAGCCCCCCGTGGGACAAACTGATCACCTTGTAACCTTCCCAGTGTTTAGAACAGTACTTTGCACATAGTAAGTGCTTAATAAATGTTATTGTTATTATTATTATTATATAAAGGACAGTGAAAGAAGGCATGTGCTCTGAAGAAATCCAGGCCAGGGTTTGTAGCTCCTCCTCAGCAGGTGGTCTGGTTCCCCTAAGCTTCACTTACCCTGTTACCTCTATCAGCCCACAGGTAAGGAACTGAAATAAGAAGTTCCCAAACCCACACTTGGAAAAAGGGAACAATTGACTCCTCTCATAGTGGGAAGAATTTCAGTTCTTCCCACTATGAGTGTGACTAAAAGATGTGGAAGGGAATAGTCATGAGGGAAAGAATTGGAACTTGAAAGTAAGTGGGAAGCCAAGAAGAACTCTGGCTGATGAGCATGGCTGGAGGGAAACTGAGTCAGCAAAGCTGAAAAGAGTCAGAATACCAAAAGGTTAACACTGTTAGAAAATGGATGAAAGCCTGGAGGGTGGAGATGTCCTCTGGTTTAGCAATACAACGGACACATTCCCTTCCCACAACGAGTTTAGAGTCTAGAGGGGGACAACAGACATGAACACAAATAAATAAATTACAGATATGTGCATAAGTGTTGAGGAGCTGAGAGGGGGGAAGACCAAAAGGAGCAAGTCAGGGTGTTGCAGAAGGGAGTAGGAGAAGAGGAAAGGGTCTGGGACTAGTCTGGGAAGATCTCTTGGAGGAAATGTGACTTTAATAAGGCTTTGAAGAGGGGGAGAGTAATTGTCTGTTGGATTTAAAGAGAGAGGATATTTCAGGCCAGAGGCAGGATGTGGACCAGGGATTGGCAGTGAGACGGGCAAGACTGAAGCACAGTGAGAAGATTAGTACTACAGGAGCAAAGTGTGTAGTCTGGGTTGTAGAAGGAGAGTAGTGAGATGACGTAGGAGGGGGCAAGGTGATAGAGGGCTTTAAAGCCAAAGGCGAGGAATTACTGTTTGATGCAGAGGTAGATGGGCAACTGCTGGAGTTTTTTGAGAAGCAGGGTAACATGTCCTGAATGTTTTTGTAGAAAAATAATCTGGGCAGCAGGGTGAAGTATGCACTGGAGTGGGGAGAGACAGGAGGCTGAGAGGTCAGCAAGGAGGCTGATGCAATTATTCAGGAGGGATAAAACGAGTGATTGATTGTATTAGCATGGAATCAGTTTGGATGGAGAGGAAAGGGCAGATTTTAGCCATGTTAAGAAGATACATCCTTGACCTGAGCTTCCCACTACTGGACATTTACGTTTCTTCATTCTATTTGCCTATCAAGATGCTGACATCTTGAGAAGCAGTATGGCCTAGTGGATACAGAATGGGCCTGGTGGTCAGAAGGACTTTAATTCCAGGTATGCCACTCATCTGCTGTGTGACCTTGGGCAAGTCATTTAACTTCTCTGTGCCTTAATTACCTCATCAGTAAAATGGGGATTAATGATGTGAGCCCCATGTGGGACATGAACTGTGTCCAACCTGATTAGCTTGTACCTGTCCCAGTGCTCAGAACAGTGTTTGACACATAATAAGTGCTTAACAAATATCATCATTATTATTATAAACCTGCTTCACTCTCCCTCTTTCTCTCTCTCTAAGATAATTAGAGCTAGCAATCGATGGGCAAAGCACTGCTTGCCTTCCTGCAAGTGTTCTAGATTTTAAGCTTGTTGTGGGTATGGAATGTCTGTTTATTGTTGTATTTTCCCAAGCACTGAGTACAGTGCTCTGCACATGGTAAGCACTCAATATGATGAATTAATGAACTCAAAGGACAAATTTGCACAGTAAAGAGCAGAAATGGCTCCACTTTCTGCACACACAGGGAGGGACTGCTGCAATGGTGATGATATTCATTCATTCGATCATATTTATTGAGCACTTACTGTGTGCAGAGCACTGTACTAAGCCAATCCCTTGAACAAAACTTGGACTAGTAGATATGGCACCCTACAAAGCACAGGGAATTCTACCCACATGTGCAATACCCTCAGCCCCAACTATTGAGGTAGTCACCATAACGGTTAATACTATGAAAAATGTCAAAGTCCCTTTACCCAAAGGCATTCCTGCCAGCTCTATAAGTGCTGAAGGATGCTCTGCTGAAGCACTTGCCCCAGTTTTTCTTTGACAAATGGGATGCATGGAATCTGATGCCGCCACCACCATCATCATTTTCAAGGAGAGAGATGTAAAAACAGAGTGTGGCAAATATCCTGGCCTCACACATCTCTTCATCACTGGCAAGATCTTTGCCAGAGTACTTCGTCACTTTCTAGTGAAGAAAATCATTAACTCTGCAGCTCCAGATTGGCCGTATGGTTTTAGGTTACAGCACAGCAGAACAGATGTGATTTCTGCAATTTATTGCCCATAAGAGAAGGGCAGGGAGCAAACCAAACCCTCTCTACAGCAATAACTGCCCTCGGTACTAGCCTCCAGTACTGGTGACCTGTACGGTAAACAGATGGCCCCAGATCAATAAATTTGACCGTCCTGACTAGTTCATGAAAATCCTGAGATTGTGCCACGATTATGTGGCTGGCTTTTAAGGGCATGAAGGTATCTTGTTCCATTCTTGCCAACGGAGGATAAGGCAGTAAAGTATTCCTTGTTGAATGGGTTGCATTCAGCCATGCTGGATGGTGCAACATGACTGTGTGTACACTGATGTTGGTGTGCACCTCTGACTTTCAAGAAACTCTTCCAACTGTTCATATCTTTAAATTATGTACATATACAAATATTTATTTATATTAATATCTGTCTCCCCCTCTAGACCGTAAGCTCAGTGTGGTCAGTCAGTTTGTCTGCCAACTCTGTTGTACTCTCCCAAGTGCTTAGTACAGTGCTCTGCACGTAGTAAGTGTTCAATAGATGCTATTGATGATTATGATAATTTACAGGGTATGGGCAGCAGCAATATCTTAAAGACAAGTGACAGGAATTAAAACCACATTTCCTACAAGAGGTCTTCCCCAACTAAGTCCTCTTTTTCCCCTACTCCCTCTCCCTTCTGCATTGTCCTTGCACTTGGATTTATAACCCTTATTCTTGCCACCCTCAGCCCCTCAGTATTTATGGACATGTCCACAATTTATTTTTATTAATGCCTAACTCCCCAGCTAGACTCTAAGTTCCTTGTGGGCAGGGAAGATGCCTACCAGTTCTGTTATATTCTACTTTTCCAAGCTCTTAGTACAGTGCTTTGCATACAGAAAATGCTCAATAAATATTTGGAAACCAAATTCAAATGACTTTAGTTAAGGAGACATAGTTGCCCCTTGCCTAGGTCTCTCTTTTGGGGTAAGTTAGGCCCAGCTCATTTGGACTATTAGGCTTCCATTAAATAGATGGACCAGACATTGCAACTAATTGCTCCATGTTATCCTGTGTTCTAATACAACTACAAAAATAAGGGATTTTGAATAAAATAACACATTACTGGCCGGCAGAGACTATTTTTCTTATGCTTTTCAATAGCCCTGATTATGATAAGGTAGAGCATTCAATATAAAGTTGAGCAAAAATGACTTACACAGCCTGAGTGATGTGCCTTATCTCTTAACAATATAATTACAGCTAGGGATTTTGTGCCCTTAGAATTATGTGCAAGATTGAACAAATGTTCAGTCTGATTCATCATTTAAGCTGGAGAGTGCTACATTCATACAGGGCCTATGAGAACATATTGACTGCAGAGATATCAAGTGAAGAGGAAATCATAAAAGGTAATCCTGGCTGCATTGATTTGTTTTCAAAGCTCTGTTCACGTTGTTCCTGATTTTTCTGCTATTTTTACCTGTTAGAGGGTTTTGGTCTTTGCACCCTGCTGCGAATTCTTTCACCAGTTCCCTGGCTTCTCTGTTAAGCAGGAGCCAGCAGCTACAAAGTTCACCTCTTGTTTAGCATACAGTTCTTCGAAGTGAAAAGACTTCAAATGCCAGCCCTCAAAGACCAGTAAATGGTCACAGCTGATCTGAATCTTGTATTCATCTCCAACCTTTCCAGCTTTAACCTGTAAGCTAGGGCAATGGGAAAATGAGGACACATCTTGACTACTGAGACATTTTCTTAGCCGTTGATTAAAATCCCAGTTAATGTGATTTCAGAAGCTTTATTTAGTTTCACAATAATTAATAATAATTGTGGGGTTTTATAAGCACTTACTCTATGCCAAGCACTGTACTAAGCCCTGGGGTAGATTCAAGATAATCAGGACCCACATGAGGCTCACAGTCTAAGTAGGAGGAAGAACAGGTATTGAATCCCCATTTTGCACATGGGGAAACTGAGCAGAGAGAAGTTAAGTGATTTACCCGAGGTCACACAGCAGGTAAGTGGCAGAGTAAGGATTAGAACCCAGGTCTTCAGAATCCCAGGCCCCAGGTCTTTTCACTAGGCTATGCTGCTCCCATAATAATTAGGATTCTACTCTTCTTAAAAGCATGTGGACTCTTACCTCATTAAAAACACCACAGATTTTTGTGGGCCCCCACTACAAAAATATATAATAATAATAACAATGGTATTTGTGAAGTGCTTACTATGTGCAAAGTACTGTTCTAAGCGCTGGGGGGGATAAAAGGTGATTAGATTGTCCCCGAGGGGCTCACAGTCTTAATCCCCATTTTCCAGATGAGTTAACTAAGGCACAGAGAAGTTAAGTGACTTGCCCAAAGTCACACAGCAGACAAGTGGCGGAGCTGGGATTAGAACCCATGACCTCTGCCTCCCAAGCCAGTACTCCTTCCACTGAGCCATGCTGTTTCTCAAATATATATATATATATATTTGTATGTACACACATATAATATTTTTTCTCTTTGTTTTGGTCCTGGCAGTGAGTGAAGAAATACCTCTCTTGGCATAACATATGGGGAGATCTTAGATCTGGGGACCCATTTTTCAGATGGTGGTTGACGTTACCAGAGCAAGGTGGAATAGTGACCCACCCAAAAAGGGATCTTTCTCTCTCCCTAGTTTCCTCTCAGCTCTATGGTTCTTAATTTTTTAATGACTCCAGGTTGGCTGTTAAGATTGGTTTCAAAGTAACAAAGGAGGAAACTGCCCAGGGAGAGAAAAGGTATGGCAAGTTTTCCCATTTTGCCACTTGTTTCAAATCTGCTGATCTTGCATCCCTGCTTTAGCCTCGTGAGGCCTGCTGCTTCATATAATCAGAGCTAAGGGATGCTGTTAACTAGAGTCATGCCACTAAAGATCCTTCAAAGGTGTTTTGCAAATTCAGGAAAAATTACCAGAGTGAAAAGGTAGCTTCTTATGCTGGAGACTGGTAATCAAAAATTGACCTTTCAACATCCTTCTTCAGCTCTAGAGAGTTTGGTTCAGAGTTGGAAAGCTTTTCAAGGGTAAACGTTCACTTTTTTTTTCCCTTTCTGACCATGAGTGTAAAACATATTGCTTCAAAGGGAATCATACATCTTCCTCTGTGGATTCATATGTGTCATCTCCATAAGCAATAAAGTTCAATTCTGTTTCTCCACAGCATTAAACACGGTTTCTTTCACTCAGAATATGATTACCCAACTATTGCATTTGGTCCTCAGATCTTATAACCACCTGACTCTCCTAGTTTAGTCCTTTGATGATTCTTGAGCATTTGGTGGGGAGGTAATAATGTAGTAATAGTAGTAGCAATATTTGAGCCCCAATTTGTGCCATGCACTGAATGAGGCATTTGGGAATTACAAAATGAAGAGGAGATTATATGCAAATGGGGAAGTCAAATGTAAAAATATTTACTTATTCCTTTGGGCAGGGTTTTGATCAACTTTATGATTATCTTCCAGTGAGGTGCTGAGGAGCAACTAAACATCTTAACCCCCAAATGTCTGTATGTCAATGATTTTCACATTAGACTGCTTGTCCCAGTTGAACCACTTCATAGGAATTCCCAAGTTTTCCTGGCAATCTCTGTTTAGGACTCATCCTCCGGGCTCTTAGAAATGATACCATTTTCTATTTGTGTTTTTCACCTTTTTTCATTCTAAGTTGTCAGTCTGTTTTATCTCTCTTTCTCCAGCACTCTGGTAGATCAATACCCCAGTAGTTTCTAATTTGGCTTGCCAATTTAGATCCCATAATTAACTCCTTTTTTCCCTTTCCAATCTCCCCAAAGCACTGCATGCACTTTCACTACTTTTTCCCACGATCCTTCTTAAGTTTTGCCCTGGATCCCTCCAAATTGCACACCTCATCCAGTGGACTAAAACATCCAAGCCCTGAGGTTTAGTCTTATTTCCACTGTCTAATGACAGCGTTGTTCTTGTGGAGGAGATTCACTGATTCACTTCATTCTTCCTTTCCACATAGCTCCCAAATGTAAATGGGGATACTATTTGCTTAGAAACATTGTGAAAATGAATCAGATAATGACTGAAAAACACTCCATGTGGTAAAAAGTAGATACTAAGATTAAGAATGAGCATTTAGCATCTCAATTAGCAAAACATAGTCCTTTCCAAATGGAAAGTTAAATTCAAATAAATTGCCCCTGAATTAGGATTAGAGGTCTGTACTTCATTATTTGCTTCACATGTTTTTTGTTTGATTATGAACATACAACTAATCTAATTAATTATATTTTTTTTAATTGCCAATTCAGAACTAGGTTTTGAAAACTGTCTTTTGAGAGGCAATTTAACTTGGTTCTCATGTGTTTCTGGAAGTTCTATGCAGCTCTTCCATATTACTAGCTGCAGAATCTCCTACTAAATTAATTATCCTCTGCTCATCATGACATCATTATCATTCCCACAGATAAAGGCTATACTGTCATAAGGGTTCCCAGATTCCTTCAGAGACAAGGCCCCTGAACCAGTCAGGCAAATATCATTCTTAGTTAGTACTAAAAATAAAAAGAAAGAGATACAGAGAATGTTACCTACCAACTGAATTGCTTCTAACTAGAATGTTTTCCAATGCTTTCAATGAAACAGCAGCCGCTCCTTAGTGTTAAGCCTTGCTGTTAAGATTTACTTAGAGGGAAACAAAGATTGTAAAATACCATGACTCATGCTGCACAAAGAAAAAATTCAGCCAGGAAAAAAAAAAAAATTAACAAAACCCAACCAGAGGACAGTAAGTTTATGAGACAAGCCAATAAAATGAAGGCATGGGGAGTCAAGGGAGAATTGTACCACATGCCTGCAAACCTCCAGCAGATCAGGGGTGTGAGAGATGCATTTGGAGAGCTATCAGCATGGTACCCCACTCTGTTCAACTGTGGTCCATTCTCACATTGTATCCAAAGGAAAATCCTGCCAGTTGGGTGCTATGCTGACTCCTTCCAAAGTCTGATGCAATGGCTCACAGAGAAGAATTTCTGACCAAGAAGGGTTGAGATAAACTAAATTTAATACTATTTTGCTTCCCTCCTTCAGTTTCATAAAGTGAAAAGCAACTTCATTTTAGTAGTACAAACCTGCTCTGACACAGTACCTGGCCATTACTGTCCAGATAGGCAAAGCTTAATTAATCCTTCCCGTGAGTGTACTTCTGCATCTCCCATTGATTGCATCTTTTAGATAACCACAGAAAGCACGGAGAGAGGACCAGGTTAGAGAACAACGTAGAGGACAAGTTGTGAAGTAAAATGATTGACTATGGAGAAGATTGATCTGTGATGCCTAGCTCTCAGTGTGGGTATAACCATATGACATCAAGGCCTTTTGGCTTTCCCCCCCTTCTGCAGACCTCTCCACCACAAACAGAACAGAAATACCTCACCGTGCTTCATTCTCGCCTGTCCCGCCGTCGAACCCCGGCCCATGTCATCCCCCAGGCCTGGAATGCCCTCCCTCTGCCCATCCGCCAAGCTAGCTCTCTTCCTCCCTTCAAAGCCCTACTGAGAGCTCACCTCCTCCAGGAGGCCTTCCCAGACTGAGCCCTTCCTTCCTCTCCTTCCTCTCCCCCTCGTCTCCCTCTCCATCACCCCGTCTGACCTCCTTCCCTTCCCCACCCTGTATGTATGCACATATGTTTGTACATATTTATTACTCTATTTATTTTACTTGTACATATCTATTTATTTTATTTTGTTAATATGTTTGGTTTTGTTTCTCTGTCTCCCCCTTCTAGACTGTGAGCCCACTGTTGGGTAGGGACTGTCTCTATATGTTGCCAACTTGTACTCCCAAGCACTTAGTGCAGTGCTCTGCACACAGTAAGCACTCAATAAATACGATTGATTGATTGATTGGTGAAGAGCAGTGGCAGAATGAGGCCTTCACAGCATTCAGAACATTTGACTGGGATTATGGTGGTGACTAATAATAATTATGGTATTTGTTAAGTGCTTACTATGTGCCAAGCACTGTTCTAAGCATGGAGCACTAATGGACTCTGAGCTACAAGGAGCCCCAATCTCTTCTACTCTAGCCACTAAGCCTATTGCTCTTGTATTTGATATTGCCTTAGTGTTTTCAATTGTTTCATCCTTGCATATCCATCTGTTCCCTCTCCTCTAAGGAGGTGAGCCTTTTGCCAGCCAAGGGCTGTGTCTATTTCTCACCCATGTTTTTTTTCCCAGGATGTAGTTCAGTGCGTAGTGCCAAGTAAATGCTTAAAAATACCATTATCACTCTTATTACTTTTTTTCTGGATGCTACATGAAACTCTTTTGACTTATCAGGAATTCATCTGTAGGCCCAGGTTTGAAGTACATGTGTCCTGGATTCACTAGGACAAGAAAGAGTTTGTTGCTCTTGCCCTTTTGAACAATAAATCACAGGGGTTCGTGTGAATTCTTGTGGCTCCGGAGAATCTTCTGCTATTTTTACTCCCCCTCTCCACTGCCCTTCTAAAAAGCAGAAATTTTTATGTTAAAAAAATTTACCAAAACAAGGGACTTGAGGAATATACTCTGCTAGTTAGAGATGGAGCCTTCAAAATTAGAATTGCTCTGAAAGTGGGGGAAAAAATAGCCCATTATACCTGGGATCAAGGTTCATTTTTCAAGAGTGACAAATTCGCAAAAGGGAATAAAGGGACAAATATCTAGCTGCACAGGAGGATTTATAAGGATACAAGCCAAATTACTAAACAACAAGATAATCCTTCCAAAATTGGACATCTGGTCACTCTAGCTTTGAGCCAGATCTTGTTATTTTAAATATCAAATGGGAAAAAAATGTCAATATCCAAGAGGAACTAGGTCCTACCTACAAAATGAAGTCTGATATCTCTACAGGACCTATTAGCCTTGTGGAGACAGGATATATTTGAATGAACACTTGTGCACAAAACAGATTCCAGTTTTCCTATTTCATACAAAGTATTTTTGGTTGCTAGTTATTAGGATGAGTGGGCAGAAGGGAGCATTTGAACATATGGGGAAGAGGAGAAGGAAAAGTTGGAGAAAGGATGACATGGGATTTTATATGGATTTGACAGCCTCAAAAGCTTCAATTAATAATGAGATGATATTCTCAATTTGATGTATTAGACCAAACCAGAAGAATGATGTAGTTCCTTCATGTTCTTGCCTCACTCTTAGGCAAAAGAACAATTTACTGTGCTCAACAGAATTCCTGGAACTTTGGGACAAAACAAACATTTGGCTTAGACCATATTATTTAAGCATCAATATCTACAAATCAGTTCTTTTCCATTTTTCATCCATTCATTAATTATACTGTTTCCATCTCCCCTACTAGGCTATAAGTTCCTTTAGGGTAGGGAGTCAGGTCATCTAGCTGCATTGTATTCTCCTAAATTCAATGCTTGGCACACAGTAGGTGCTCAGTAAATACTAATGATTGATAGACTGAAATTCTCAAATAAATTAAGGGGAACAGGCCCTTTGATAAAGCAGTCCCTACCCATCCCTTAGATAATATAGAATCAGGTTTGATTGTCATGAGAATTGCATTATAATGGCAAGTGTGGGCACTGGTTTAGAATGGGTCCTTGCAGAAGAAAGTTATCACACTATAATTTCAACTAGAACAGTCTAATCAAGGAATTGTTATTGGAGGAGCTTAAGCAAAAAAGAAAAGTTCTTTATCAGGATGATCAGAGAGTTGTGTTGATGCCACTGTATGAATATTTGAAGTTTTCTACCCTCCCTAATCTAATTCCCATTTTATCAATCTCCATGTCTTTTGTTCTCTGTCCCTTCGTTGCAACTCAGGTATTTTCTCTTCTTTTTGTATCCTTATTCATCCCTTTGACTTAACTGATTTCTTCCTAATCCTTTCCAGGGGGAAGTCAAAAATACGCAACCATCAGCACCAATATAACTTGCTATTTGTGTGGTTAATCAGATTTCTCCGAAGCATGGGATACTGAATGTTGGCTTGTCCTATCAGATCCCATTCTATATGTGCATGATAATTTTCACGGAGTAAAACCAACACTCTTTTCCAGAAACAAAAAGTCCCCAGCCCACCTATTTCCCAACATTGATGGAAAAAAGTCTCCAGATTTATTTCCAATAACATAAAGGGGGTAGACAACCAATTGATTTGTTTCTAAATGCCCAGATCCACTGAAATCCATTTGTTTCAGTCCAGGTTGCCAAGGATTTCCTCCCCAGTGTGACTGTGTCTGTGAGGTGACTTGTGATTGATATGAGAGTTTGGCCATTTGACATAACACCTATGTCCCTTTTAGCAGACCCTCTTTAGAAATGGAGAAAACTCGAAACAAGTGAATATCATTGTTTTGAACTTCAAAATTGGCCCTATTTTCTTGTCACTCATTTAGAAAAACACAGTTTCAAGCTAAACCATCCAAATTCAAAGACTGGGAAGGATCCTTTGGAATGAAAGAAAAGAACTATTTCTTACTTTCCACTTTAAATGAATTCCGTATGAAATCAGTTGGAGATATTTGTGCAATATCAGGTGAGAGTCCCAGCCAAGGTGCTGATGGAGTGTTTGGTCAGACACCAATGGTTAGGTGGCTAGATCAAATGTAAGGTATTTCAGATTTACTGTACTTTACCCTCAAAAACAATACTCCTCAACCCAATGGCCCGCCAAATTCTAAGACTTGCTTATAGAGACCTACATTAGCAGAGAAATTTGCCATGAATATTATTCAATCATTAACTAGCCAGGCTTTACTTATTCTAATTTAAAATATAAGGAAATAACTTTACCCACAGCAACAAACCTCTTAGTTACAGTCACAGAACTTGAGACACCTTTATCACTTTCATTATTTTAAGAAAGCTTTGTATCCTGGGGCACACACTGTGAGGCAATAAGATATTCCCCAGCCGGAGCTTAGCTGGGACAGTACCCTTTAGCTCTAGTTTTCCCATCACATCTTATTGGTTCATTTTTCCTCCAGTGGTAGGGGGGTCAAAGTAGTCCATCAGCTTCATTTTGCTCCCAATATTCCATCAGGCAGTAAAGGTTTGCCTACATCTGCTGTCTGGTACTTCTGGCGGCATCACGGAGGAAGTTTGTATTCAGACAGACGGCTCTCATTTGAAGTGATTTATTCTTTTTAATTAATTTAAAGTAACCCTTTTTCTTTTACTCACAGCACATATTTTAGTTGGGCTGAGTCGGTTAGAGGGCAAGAGCAATGTTTATTTCTCAGAAAAATCCAGAGCCCATAGGTTTCTGGCATGAATGCTTCCAGCTTCATTTTCCCTCGAACTAAAGGCGCTGGCAAGCAATTCATTTTGCTATAACATTTCAGGATCGGCTGCAAGACTTTGCTTCACCCCCTACGGGAGTGGATTTCTGGCTGTGAAATTGGAGGCTGGTGTGTTTCCCTGACTGACCTTGTATTGTTTCACTTGATGGACAACTGCTACTGAAGAGTGCTAGGGCTCTGCCCCACTTCCTTCATCCCCATCCAGTCTGGCCTCCAGGGACTGCTCCGAAGAAATTCTTCAATCAGTGGAAATAATAACAATGCCATTTATTGATTGCATACTAACCTTGAAAGATACAACCAAAACATAAGTTGTGTTCCCTGCGCCCAAAGAACTTACATTCTAAAGGAAATACAGAAAAGTCTCACCAATTTGAACCATGTTAATACAGGACTCATGGTACCTCAAACTGAGGTTTCACTGGACAAATAAAAAGAACAGTGCATAGCAATAGAGAAGGAGCATGCCCTAGTGGAAAGAGCACAGGCCTGGAAGACAGAGGGCCTGGATTCTAATCCTGCCTCTGCCACTTGTCTGCTGTGTGACCTTGGGCAAATCACTGGCTTCTTGATGCCTCAGTTACCTCATCTGAAACATGGGGATTAAGACTGTGAGCCCTACATAGGACAGGTACTGTGTCCAACTTGATTATCTAGTGTCTACCCCAGCACTTAGCGCAGTGTCTGGCACATGATAAGCACTTAACAAATGCCAATAAAAAAAATCACAAAAACAGCATTTATGTGAAATTCACCCAGAGAAGATCAGCCAATCAATGTTATCTACTGACTGCTTATTGTGTGCCGAGCACCGTAATACTTTACAGTAGTTTTCAGAGACATGAGGCCTATCCATGAGGAGTTTACAATAAAGTGGAAGAATTTATAATCCAGTGGTGTCTGCTGCAGCAAAGGAAGGTGTAATTCAGTGAGCAATGTGCTCCAGAACTCGGGTAAGAGTACTGTTGGAAGAGAGTCTTCTGCAGGATTGACTGATTAGCAGCTCATATATCATGTTTCAAGTTCCTGTGAGGATGTTTTGAGTCTTGAGGTGGAAGAGACTCCCAGAGGATCAAAATAGTATTCTAACACCAAATTCCAGCTTCAGAATCAATTTTTAAATGGTATTTGTTAAGTACTTTCTAGGTGCTGAGCACTGTACTAAGAACTGGGGTAGATTCAACCTAATCTACCCCAGGGAGCAGCGTGGCTCAGTGGAAATAGCCCGGGTTTGGGAGTCAGAGGTCATGGGTTCAAATCCAGCTCTGCCACTTGTCAGCTGTGTGACTTTGGGCAAGTCACTTAACTTCTTTGTACCTCAGTTACCTCATCTGTAAAATGGGGATTAAGACTGTGAGCCCCCCGTGGGACAACCTGATCACCTTGTATCCTCCCCAGAATTTAGAACAATGCTTTGCACATAGTAAGCGCTTAACAAATGCCATCATTTTACTTTTTTAAAAAAATCGGATTGGACACAGTCCATGTTCCTGTGAACAAGGGGTTCACAGTCCATATTCCTGTGAACAAGGGGTTCACAGTCCTAATCCCCATTTTACAGATGAGGTAACTGAGGCACTGAGAAGTTAAGTGACTTGCCCAAGGTCACAGAGCAGATGTGGCAGAGCTGGGATTAGAACCCAAGTCCCCCTGAGTCCGAGGACTGTGGTCTATCCACTAGGCCATGCAATTTCTCTGGATATCCAATCAGATTCTCAAGAATGACTATATAGAATGCATGACACATCTCTGCTATAAACCCTCCACACATACCTCTCCTTACCCCAACCCCCGACCACATGGGCACAAAAGCCCTTGAATCAGTCACATGCTGTTGACTAGGCCTTTCAATTCTTTAGTACAATGCTATGCACACAGTAAGTGCTCAATAAATACACTGAATGAATGAATGAGTCCTTTCAGAATGACAAACAGTGGGGGGGGGGGGGGGGGGCTGTACATATCTATTCTATTTATTTTATTTTGTTAGTATGTTTGGTTTTGTTCTCTGTCTCCCCCTTTTAGACTGTGAGGCCACTGTTGGGTAGGGACTGTCTCTATATGTTGCCAATTTGTACTTCCCAAGCGCTTAGTACAGTGCTCTGCACATAGTAAGTGCTCAATAAATACGATTGATGGTGATAATGATGATGCCCACGCACACACAAACACACACACACACACACACACACACACACACAAATTCTCACTCATTTGTGGCTGAAGCGTTTGAATGGCATTGTCACAGAAAGATAGTACAGACCAAAAGGCAGTACAGACCCTCACTTCCATCTTGGAGAAGCAGCCCGGCTTAGTGGAAAGATCACGGGTTTGGGAGTCAGAGGACGTGGGTTCTAATCCTGGCTCTGACACTTGTCTGCTGTGTGACCTTGGGCAAGCCACTTTACTTCTCTGTGCCTCAGTTACCTCATCTGTAAAATGAGGATCCGCCCTTTCCTCTCCATCCAAACTGCTACCCTGCTCATTCAAGCTCTCATCCTATCCCGTCTGGACTACTGCACCAGCCTTCTCTCTGATCTCCCATCCTCGTGTCTCTCTCCACTTCAATCCATACTTCATGCTGCTGCCCGGATTATCTTTGTCCAGAAACGCTCTGAGCATATTACTCCCCTCCTCAAAAATCTCCAGTGGCTACCAATCAATCTGCGCATCAGGCAGAAACTCCTCACCCTGGGCTTCAAGGCTCTCCATCACCTCGCCCCCTCCTACCTCACCTCCCTTCTCTCCTTCTACTGCCCAGCCCGCACCCTCCGCTCCTCTGCCGCTAATCTCCTCACTGTACCTCGTTCTCGCCTGTCCCGCCGTCGACCCCCGGCCCACGTCATCCCCCGGGCCTGGAATGCCCTCCCTCTGCCCCTCCGCCAAGCTAGCTCTCTTCCTCCCTTCAAGGCCCTCCTGAGAGCTCACCTCCTCCAGGAGGCCTTCCCAGACTGAGCCCCTTCTTTCCTCTCCCCCTCGCCCCCCTCTCCATCCCCCCATCTTACCTCCTTCCCTTCCCCACAGCACCTGTATATATGTATATATGGTTGTACATATTTATTACTCTATTTATTTATTTATTTATTTATTTTACTTGTACATTTCTATCCTATTTATTTTATTTTGTTGGTATGTTTGGTTCTGTTCTCTGTCTCCCCCTTTTAGACTGTGAGCCCACTGTTGGGTAGGGACTGTCTCTATGTGTTGCCAATTTGTACTTCCCAAGCGCTTAGTACAGTGCTCTGCACATAGTAAGCGCTCAATAAATACGATTGATTGATTGATTGATTGATTGATTGAGGATTAAGTCTGTGAGCCCCATATAGGACAACCTGATTACCTTGTATCTATCCCAGTGCTTTGAACAGTGCTTGGCACAGAGTAAGCGTTTAACAAATACCATCATCATTTTCATGATCATCTTGTTCAAGCAATGTGAATCTTATTACAGTTGTTAGTGGTAGATTGTAAAATTGTGAGATCCTGGAGGACAGGGATCATGTCTACCACATCTATTATATTGTACTCTCCCAAGCACTTAGTATAGTACTCTGCATACAGAAAGTGTTCAGTAAATACCATTGATTGACTGATTTGTTAAAAACCCAACCTAGCTATCACTCAAAGATGGAGAACAGAGTAGGCTACCATTCTTAATGTACAAAGAGTGCTGATTCCCTGACGGTGACATGGCATTGAACATTTTATCTCTGAGGGTGCCCTAGCAGGACACAATATTGTGATTTAAAGTCACTTTTTCAAAAATATGCTTGATGATTTGCTCTGGTGTTTGGCATCCTACTCTCCCCTTCTGCTGTGGCACAAACACATCATTTCTTTGGCCACTCAGCATTTATTAGCGATGGATTCTGTGATTTACGAAAAAAATAAGGGTACCGTATTTGCAATGTAAAACAGTAAAGTCAATCACCAAGGAAAACCTAGGTCAGGTTTATTCTATGCCACGCGAGCCATTTGGTCATTAAAGATGCTATAGCCCAGCTTAAAAAATGGCTTTTGACTCAGCCCTGAGAGCCAATGGCTCAGCAGGGTCTGTTGGAGCTGCTGGGCAGGTTGTCCCAATCTGGGTGAATACTCCTTGTGAATTCCCACCTCCTCCAACAAACATTTCCTGACTCATTTTCCCCACCCCAGGTTGCATCGACCAACAGCCATCTCTTGAACTTATGAATTTATTTGAACTCAACCCCAGAACTTGTGCACATTGGTATATTTCGATTGGATAACCAATTCACTGAGTCTGATTTCACTGGCTGTAAATATTTTTATACTTGTCTTGTCTATTAAAATGTATGGTCCTTCTGGGTAAGGAACATGTCTTGTGCTTCTGTGGTACCTTCCCTAGTGGTGCACTTTAGTAAGCATTCAATAAATACCATTACAACTAATTCCACAGAAACCCTCAATTCGTCCCACTGAAGCTCAAAAATCACCAATAATCAGACCTCAAGCTAAATGTATGTGATAGCATGAGAGAGGGAAGAATTCAAAGTGGGAGGAGGCTCTTTTTATATTGTTATTTGCTTAGAAGTCCTAGCAGATGAGTTCTGTAGGAATTTTGCTGTAACCTTTGGGATTGTCCAACAGCAAAGCCCTTACAATCTCTTCAGAGACTTCCTTTTTAGTGTTCTGCTGGACCAGCCTTTTATTTTTAAGACAAACTCCAGTAAACTTGATCACCTGCCAGAGTTTATGCCAGTAGTTTCTTAGGTTTTCCTTCTTGTTTAACCTTTTCTATTCATCTCTTTAAAAAAATCATTGAGAAGCCATAGAATATGAATGCTTGTAAATTTGAAGAAAAAATCTCAAAAGACAAGATGTGGACCATCTCTACATTGGTTAACTAGAAAAGAGTAAAATAAATATCAATTTTTAGGCAAAAGGAAGAAATCAAGTTGAAAATGGTAAAGTCCGCACAGGGCACAGCCGATGAGATATCCAAAATATAGTCCTGGATACGTGTGTCCCTTCAAGGTGTGGCACTTCCAATGGTTTGCAGAGGATTTGGTATGTCATTCCAACAAGTGATATTTCTATCTCCCAGCATTTGGGTTGCCAGTGTCAGTGTAGATGTGTGGCTTCATTGATCTTGAGTAGATTCTGGTCAAAAGAGGAATTTTCCATGAGAAATCTTTTCCAAAATAGCCCTTGTCTGTTGCAGTCCCTGCCAGAGCCTTAGGACTCTGGACAAATTGCACAATTCACTTAATCAATTCACTTCATTTTCTCTCCCTGGAAATAACAGTGGGCAGGGACAGCATGTTGCTGTGATACCTACAAATCAATCCATGGTATTTACTGAGGACTTACTGTGTGCAAAGCACTGTATTGCACACAGTGTATTTTTAAAGTGGCAGACACCTCTAGGATGATGCACGTGAGGAAGATGGATGTTTGACTGGAAAGGATAATGCACAGGAAAGAAAAGAGGAACAGAAGCTGAGAAAGGTTATGGAAAACAAAGAACTGCCTGCTGTGGGACAGGAACAAAGGTGGGATACTTGAGCCTAAATTGAAAAGGGGAGTCTGCAGAATTTACTCAGACCCTTACAGTAATCTGTGGATGGAGATATTAGCTTCCACTGCCCATAAACAGTCCCTGAAATCTCTAAAATAAATAAAGCTATTAGAGAAGTTATTTTTGTCTTTTGAATTCAGGCACCAAACCAAGAAACGTGATAACACAATCGTAAAGATATGCCTTTTTCTCAAGAATTTTACTAACAAAATTCAAGACAGAAGTATGTAGTTTGATCAGATAAATTCCTTTGTTGAACGAGATTAAAAACTCACAAACATATTAGACCCAAAATATACCAGAATGGCCATTTTTATTGTTGCCCAACTCAGCCTCTGGCAAGATTTTCTAACTGTAGACACACAGCTTGGCCTAGTGAATAGAGCAAGGGTTTGGGAGACAGAAGGGCATGGGTTCTAATCCCAGATCTGCCACTCCTCTGTTGTGTGACCTTGGGTAAGTCCCTTAACTTCTCTGGGCCTCAGTTATCTCATCTGTAAAATGGGGACTAAGACTGTGAGCCCCATGTGGGCTGTAAATTCATCTCTAGACTATAAGATCATTATGGGCAGGTAATCTGTCTGTTATGTTGTACTCTCCCAAGCACTTACTGCAGTTCTCTGCATACAGTAAATGCTCAATAAATACAATTGACTGAGGTGGGTCATGGTCTGTGTTCAGCCTAATCAGCTTGTATCTCCCCCAGAATTTAGTGCAATGCCTGGCACATAGTAAGAGCTTAACAAATACCATTAAAAACAAAACAAAAAATTATTCTCTGCTACATCATCATCAGTGTCATCATCAGGAATAACAACAGTTATTGAGTACTGATTTGTGAGCAAAACACTGTCCTGGGTGGTTGGAAGTATATAATAGCTGTAAGAGACAGGGGTCCCTGCCCTTGAGGAGCTTAGTGAGTGTGCGTAACTCCTGATCTAGAATGTTTGCAACCATGAATACCATTTTAGGCAATTGTCTCAAGAAAAACATTTCATTTAGCTGAGCGAAAGTTACAGTTTTTGAATAGTATGACAATATACTGATGCACTCTGACCTAAAACTGTTTTGTCAGTTATTTGGAGTACTTCTGGAGAAGTTGTCTCCTCCTATTAACTAAAAGTGTCACTGGCATAAACAAAACCTTTTCAACTCTCTTTTCCCCAAATGATTGGTCACTAATGTAAGGCAGGAAGCATGGCTATTGTTGGAAGGAAAAGGAGAAGTTTTTCTGAAATATCCCATACCTGTAGATTTAATTCCACTCAAGCCTAGCTCAAACCATACCCCCATATTGTCTCTCCTTCATCCTCTTCCTCCTTTTCCTCCCCCCAAAGTTGGTATAAGAGATATGAATTTTGGCCTTTGCAAATGATTGGGTTAGTCTATAATTGGCTATTTCTAGTAATCAACAATGTCCTAAAATAAGATTAGATTCGTCTCAATAGCCTTATACACTTCCTCTGGTTCATATTCCCTTTTTAGGGACTAGGAAACTGAGGCCTAAACAGATTTTTGTTTGCCAGAGTCTTGGTTGATTTAATGGGATAATCGAGGTAAGTTTGCCCAGACTCTAACTCCTAATGTACTGCTAAACTTCTTGGAATTGTATTAGGAGGAGTAACTTAGTCCAGATTTGGAAGAAATGCCAGCCAAGATATTACTTCACTTGATATAAAAAAGAAGCTGGGAGTTGATAATCCATTAGGGTTATTGGCCCCAAATCAATCAGTCAATTATTCAGTATTTACTGAATGCTTACTGTATGCAGAGCACTGTACTTGGGAAAGCAGGATACAACAGAGTTAGCAGACACGTTCTCTGTTCATAATGAGCTTCCAATCTAGAGACAGTAAACCAATCTCTAGCATTGGGAGATGACGCCTTTTCAAAGTACGCACTCAATAAAAAGGAAAACACAGGGCTAACACAAATTACTTATTTGTCAATGAAATATGTGACACTCTCAGAAATGTTCTGTGCTGATCTTTAACGAAACTAGCCAGCTTCCTATATGTGCTCACATATCAGTAATAAGTTGCACTCATTTTATTCAATGATTTCTTTCACACATAAGTTGTAGATAGCATCCCAAATAGTGTAGCTCACTGCAAGGGGAATTAAGTATGGATCCACAGTCCTTTGCTATGCCAGGTTCCCTCTTACCTGAACTTCCAAGGGATTTCTGACCGCAAGTCCTCGCCATTCTAATTTCCCAGACAACCACCCAATTTTTACATCTGAAAGGAAAAAGTTCAATTTCCTAAACCCCTTTTTTGGAGGGTCTTGATGCTTCTATACTGCCGTCATCTCTAGTTTCTGTTCTTTGCCCTAGTTTTGATGCAGATGAGATCTTTTGTAGTTCACAAGGACATTGTTAGTTTTCCCTGAAAGTTTGGTCACAGAAATCCCTATCATCCTGAAAATGCATTTTAGGTTTTTGACAGGTTTGGGACATTTGTGGCTCCCAAGAACTTGCAGTCCTGTGGCCATCTCTACCTTTGACCTAATTATTTTGACTTTACCTTAGCTACAATCTTATATGCAAATCGATCAATAAGTCCTGGATAAGCATTTCTCTAATTCTCAGATGCTTAGCCAAATTTCCTGCCAAAATGAAGATGAATTTTATATTATAGAACACTGGGGTCCTATTAAATAGCTAAGTGGCCCTCACCACATACCCCTTCTGACTTTCAAAGTCAACACAAAAAACAAATGCAGCCTGCAGTCTTGTGGAGGTCAGATTCATTCATTCATTCATTCAGTCGTATTTATGGAGCGCTTACTGTGTGCAGAGCACTGTACTAAGCGCTTGGGAAGTACAAGTTGGTGATGTACAGAGATGGTCCCTACCCAACAACGGGCTCACAGTCTAGAAGGGGGAGACAGACAACAAAACAAAACATGTAGACAGGTGTCAAGTCATCAGAATAAATAGAAATAAAGCTAGATGCACATCATTAACAAAATAAATGGAATAGATTCAAGGTGTGAACCTGGGACATTCCCTTCAAGAGGTGATTGGCCCCAATCAATTGCTCTGGGCAGAGAACTTACTTCCTGCTGGCAACTCCCGTTCAATCTTCCCATCATCCTGGTATTCATCGAGCCACCTACCAGGGAATTAGAGATAACCATTAATCTGACAGATGAGTAGAAAGGCAACTAATTTTTTAGAATAAGAATAAGAATAATAATGGCACTTGCCAAGCACTGTTCTAAGCATTAGGGTACATACAAGTTAATCAAGTTGGACACAGTCCCTGTCCCACATGGGGCTCACACTCTTACTCCCCATTTTACAGATGAAGTAACTGAGGCCTAGAGATGTCAAGTGACTTGCCCAAAGTCACACAGTAGACATGTGGCAAAATCAGGATTAGAACCCAGGTCCTTCCAACACACAGGCCTGTGCTCTATCCACTAAGACAGAGATAATGGTGAGATGAGAAAAAGATGAGGTCAGAGAAAGCAGAGGAGAAGACATATTGTAACAGGTCATGGACCATCAGGAAGTAAAAAAAAAAAATTATCAGAAACTTTCCAAGTTCACTTTAGGAATGAGCCCTTATTTCCAGACAAAGGAACAATATTCAGTGCAGTCATATCAATTTCCTTCCCTGTTTATCCTACATCTGGGCTTGAAGAGGAGCATCCTGGGGTAACATTAAAAATCTAAAAGAGGAATCAATAGGAGCTTCTAGGCATGGACTTCTTCAATGCAGCCATTGTTTCGGTCTTTATTTCAGTCCTTATAATGCAATATTTTCTTCCCAGGCGTGAATGAGCAACGTATATGCAATTCAAGAGGAAACTGCCCCTCACATATTTAAAACACTGGGACAAGAAGAGAGTTCAGATTCATTTGGGGGAGATTCCTGCCTGAGATTTGGTAAAGCAAGTAGAAGGCACTCATTCTCAGTCTCTTTAGTGGATTCTTCTTCTTCCTCGGCTGTCCCTCAAGCCTCAGTTCTAATTCCCCTGCTATTCTCCATCTACACTCACTACCTTGGAGAACTCATTTGCTACCATGGCTTCAACTACCACCTCTTTGCTGATGATTCCCAAATCTACATTTCCAGCCCTGATCTCCGTCCCGTTCTGCAGTCTCACATTTCCTCCAGCCTTCAAGACATCTCTACTTGAATGTCCCATGGACACTTCAAACTTAACATTTACGAAACTGAACTCCTTATCTTCCCACCCAAACCCTGTTCTCCCCCTGATTTTCTCATCATTATAGATGACAACACCATCCTTCCTTTCTCACAAGCCCTTAACCTAGCTGTTTTCCTTGATTCATATCTCTCTTTCAACCCACATATTCAATCTGTCACTAAGTCCTGTCAGTTCAACCTTTCATTCATTTATTCAATCTCATTTATTGAGTGCTTACTGTGTGCAGAGCACTGTATTAAACACTTAGGAGAGTACAATACAACAATAAACAGACACATTCCCTGTCCACAATAAGCTTACAGACAAGGGGGGGGAGAAATACATTAATATAAAACAAATTACAGATATGTACATAAGTGCTGTGGGGATGGGAGGGGTGAAGAACAGAGGGAGCAAGTCAGGGTGATGCAGAAGGGAGTGGGAGAAGAGGAAAGGGGGCTGAATCAGGGAAGGCCTCCTGGAGGAGAGGTGCCTTCAATCAGGCTTTGAAGTGGGGGAGAATAACTGTCTGTCAGATTTGAGGAGGGAGGGCATTTCAGGCCAGAGGCAGGACAAGGATGAGGGGTCTATGACAAGATAGATGAGATGGAGGCACAGTGAGAAGATTAGCATTAGAGGAGCAAAGTGTGCAGGCTGGTTGTAGTAGGAAAATAACTAGGCGTAGTAGGAGGGGACAAGGTGAACCTTCACAACATTGCTAAAATCTGCCATTTCCTCTCCATCCAAACGCTACCATGTTAACCCAAGCACTTATCCTATCCCACTTTGATTACTCTATCAGCCTCCTTGCTGACCCCCTTGCTTCCTGCCTCTTCCCACTCCTGTCCATACTTCACTCTGCTGCCCAGACCATTTTTCTACATTTTCTACAAAAACATTCATTTCAAGAATGAACATTCATTCACTTCTTAAGAACCTCCAGTGGTTGCCCATCCACCTCCACATCAAACAGAAACTCCTTACCATCGGATTTAAAGCCTTCTACCACCTTGCTCCCTCCTAATGGTGGCATGTATTAAGCACTTACTATGTGCAAAGCACTGTTCTAAGCGCTGGGGAGGTTACAAGGTGATCAGGTTGTCCCACGTGGGGCTCACAGTCTTCATCCCCATTTTACAGATGAGGTAACTGAGGCCCAGAGAAGTGAAGTGACTTGCCCAAAGTCACACAGCTGACAACTGGCGGAGCTGGGATTTGAACCCATGACCTCTGACTCCAAAGCCAGTGCTCTTTTCCACTGAGCCACACTGCTTCTGCTTCCTTACCTCACTGCTCTATTAATACAACCCTGCTCACCCACTTCTCCCATCTAATGCCAACCTACTCACAGTGCTTCAGTGTCATTTATCTCACCGTCAATCTCTTGCTTATGTCCTGCTTCTGTCTTGGAATGCCCTTCCCTCTTCATATCTGACAGATAATTACTCTCCTCACCATCAAAGCCTTACTGAAAGCACATGTCCTCCAATAGGCCTTTCCTAAGAGCTTAGTATGGTGCTCTGCAGACAGTAAGAACTCAATAAATACAACTGAAAAAGAACAAGAGAAAGAAGTGCTTAACAAATACCGTTTTTTAAAAAAGAAGTAAAATGGATAGGAAATAGCAAAGAGCAAAGACATCACACTCTCCAGGAATACAATTAGAATCTAAAATCCTGTTGGAGTGCTTTGGTTTTGACAAAGCCTTTCTGAAGAGAGCTTATTGTTTTAGTCAAGGATGCTTCCCTGAGGAGAGATCTCATAAAACTGTGATGGCATTATAGAAACAATCGTCTCAGCTGTCTAGATTTCAAAAATCCCACTTTGATGCAAAACAAATTAATTAAAGCAAATAATAAGTAAAAGAAATAATGTTCACCGCCACAGTTTAGAATGGGCTTTGTAAAGGAAAAATGCCCAATTTGGGGGTAACAGAACTTCCTTCTATGGACAGTAACGACTGAAGCTCAGATGCAGAAATGATGGACTCTAATGCTTTAATCTCTATTACCTGACATCTATTTCTTTACTTTCCCATTGTCTTACATTCTTCTTCCCACTTAAAAAAAATAGTGTGTGTTAAGCATTTACTATGTGCCAAACACTGTGCTAAGCAAAGGTAAAGATCCATCGTAATCAGATTGGACTCAGTTCCTGGCCCACCCGGACTTCCAGGAAAAGTAGGAGGGAGAACAGGATTCAGTAATCCCCATTTTACAGATGAGGAAACTGAGGCACAGAGAAGTTAAGTGACTTGTCCAAGGTCACACAGCAGGCCAGTGGCAGAGTCAGGAATCCTGGTCTCCTGACTCCAAAGGCCTGAGCATTATCCAGTAGGTCACACTGCTTCAGATTTTAAGGAAAGTTCATGTTTCTTATTGCTAGATACAGGAAAAAAATTACTTACTTTCCCTACCCTTGTTCCCCCAATAACTTTGGGATCTCAGATTAATGAACCAGCCCTGCTTTGAAAATGCTTTATCCAGACTATATGGATGTAGCTCTTGTTTTTTATATTAGCTGTAAAAAGGCATCAGTGCACTTATTTTATTGTATGCAGCATAATAGCATCAGGAGATAAAATAAGAGATCAGTGTATGTACCACCCTTTAGTTTTATAAATCCTATTTCTAGGGCTTGGAACAACTTCAGTGGAGGCATCTTTCAATTCTTCTTACTTCTTGAAAGGTTTCAGAACCATACCAGTACCTCTTCTGGACTGCTTAACCCTGAGAAGCGGTGTGGCCTAGCGAATAGAGCGCAGTCTAGGAGTCAGAAGGACCTGGGTTCTAATCCCGGCTCTACCACGTGTCTGCTGTGTGACCTTGGGCAAGTCACTCAATTTCTCTGGGCCTCAGTTACCTCATCTGTAAATGGGTATTAAGTTTCTGAGCCCCAAGTGGGACAGGGACTGTGTCCAACCTGATTTGCTTGTAACCACACCTGTTCCTAAAACAGTGCCTGGCGCAGAGTATTGTTTAATAAATACCACAATTATTATTATTATGACATTTGTTAAGCACTTACTATATGCAAAGCACTGCTCTAAGCTCTGGGGGGATGCAAGGTGATCAGGTTGTCCCATGGGGGGCTCACAGTCTTAATCCCCATTTTACAGATGAGGTAACTGAGGCCCAGAGAAATGAAGTGACTTGCCCAAAATCACACAGCTGACAAGTGGCAGAGCCTGGATTAGAACCCATGACCTCTGGCTCCCAAGCCCATGCTATTTCCACCGAGCCATGCTGCTTCTCTAATAATTATTATATTATAATAATAATGATGGCATTTATTAAGCGCTTACTATGTTCTAAGCACTGGGGAGGTTACAAGGTGATCAGGTTGTCCCACGGGGGGCTCACAGTCTTCATCCCCATTTTACAAATGAGGTAACTGAGGCACAGAGAAGTTAGCTGACAATTGGCAGAGCTGGGATTTGAACCCATGACCTCTGACTCCAAAGCCCAGGCTCTTTTCCACTGAGCCACGCTGCTTCTTGTTATATATTCTCTATATATTATATGTCATATATTATATATATAGAATATATTATTATTATTATTATTATTATTATTATATTGTTCCAATTAACTACATGCATGCTTAGTACCCTGAGAAAGTTCTGGAGTTAATAAATAAATCAGTGGCATTTATTGAGTGCTTACTGTGTACAGAATACTGTTCTAAGAGCTTGGGAGAGTACAATGCAACCGAATTGGCAGATACGCTCCCTGTCTTCAACATGAACAATCTAGCAGAATTAGCAGTTCAGTGACTTGCCCAAGGTTATACAGCAAGTAAATGGTGGAGGCAGGATTAGAACCCAGGTCCTCTGACTCCCAGGCATGGGCTTCTCGCACTGGGCCACATTGCTTATGAGGGTCTTGGAGACTGTGAGCAGAGGATTTTAAAAAAAAACAACCTGATGAATGATGGATAGAGTCACTGAAGGACTAGAATGTGGCCATATTGCAAGCGTAGATGGTGATTTTGGTGTTGACATCATCCAGAGAGAACCTGGAACCCCCAGGAAAGTCAAGACTCTGAATTTAATTCTGACTAGTGGTCAGGTCCTAAGCAGGAATTAATTGTGCAGAGTCCCTCTCTAATAGTGATCCTTACCTAAGGGAACTTGAGTGTTTTGCTTGGTGGAAAAGGTGAAAATAGTAGTATGAGTATCTTAGGGAAAGTTAAAAAAAACGAGCTGAAAGAACCTTATTTCTCCTATCTGTAATAGATTTTTGTCTGTCTAACCCATTTGATTTGTAAACTCCTTGTGGGCAGTGATGGAATCTTCTATTCTACTTGCCCAAGATCTTATTTTTGCATTCTGCTACAGTAGGCGCCCAATAAACACCATTGAGAAGCAGCATGACTTAGTGAAAAGAGTGTGGGCTTGGAAGAGAAGATGTGGTTCTACCAATTGCTTGCTCCATGACCTGGGCAAGTCAATTAACTTCTCCATACCTCAGTTACCTCTTCTGTAAAATGGGAATTAAATCCTCCTCCCTCCAACTTAAACTGTGAGCCCCATGTAGGACAAGGACTGTGTCCAATCTGACAAATTTATATCCACCCCAGCACTTAGAACCTTGCTTGACACAAAGTAAACACTTAACAAACATCATTGAAATAAATTGATTGAAATCAGGCTGCTGGAAGCAGGGAGACTATTTAGAAGCACATTAGAAATTCAGTTACAATGTCTGCTAAAGGACAAAATAAAGAATCAGGTACATGCCTCACTTAGCAAGGTCGAGGTTTTCAGAGGGGAGTCATCTTTAACAAAAGGAAAACTCACCTGAGAACAGGAAAGCCCATAAAACCATGGCATTCTGTGTGCCATAAAGGAATTTGAAGAAGACTTTTATTCTAAACCAGAGTTTGTAATGACAGATTCTTCAAATATATCAAAAGCAGGAAGCTGGCCAAGGAATTAGTGGAACCACTTGAATACTGTGGTATAAAGAATGTATACTGGTATAAAAAAAAAAAGATAGCAATAGGTTCATGAAATTCTCCAGTTGATCTTTCTATTAAATAAGATTCCTTAGCTAAATCGTGGTTTTAAACACAAAAAATTATTTCATCCAAACTAGTAGGTGGAAACAGACCACTAGAACCAGCTTGTGGTGAAAGGTTTAGGAGGTGGGGGAGAAAATCACAGAAGACAGAGAGGGGTTAAAAATTGAGCTGGTAGAGCTGTTAATGGCCACATGATAAAGAAGCTGGTTACCATGAAAACTCTATAGCATGTAATCTGTTATATATAATAGTCATATTATATACACACTCTAGAGTAGTGACTTACCTATTACAAGGAAATACAACTTCTTGTTCATCTTGTTTCTCTTTAAATCTGATAACAATCTTTTCCAGAAACCATCCATTTCCTAGGTTGAATTGTCAAAGGAGAATAGTTGAACCTTTAGTTGTCTTTCCTGAAAAAGTGTACTGACATTGCTCACTTCATGAAGAAACACAACAGTCCTTACAAACATCCCTTGAAACAGTTGGGTCCAGCTGCCTTTGAAGGTTGAAAGCATGGCTGTCCAAAGTTGACCAATGGAAAGGTTTGGAAGAGTCATATTTAGCCTCTTCCTGCAGCTTTGGGTGGGGGGCAACTCTTTCCTGCTGCTGGATAAAGGGAAGCAGAGCACTGGCTCCTGGATGCTTTAGGGTGGTCCCAGAACAGCTTTAGGTATCAAAGATCTATCTTGGGAAGGAGGGGGAATGTGGCATTGTGGATAAGCTACAAGCTGCAACCACACTGGGCCACGAGGGTGACATTTAATGCATTGCTATGGCACTGCAGTGGCCTCAATGGGTCTCTTAGTTTGTTTGGAAGAAATTACGTCAACCCATTTTTCCATCTACTGGTCTATTCTTCACAACTCTCTTCTCAGCTATCCCAATTGTCTCCTATCTCCTGACTCAGGAACATCTGATTACTGGGGGGGTCACTGAGCCCATACTTCAGCTTTAACTACATCCTAGAGCTGTTTTAATGACTGGAGTTTTTTGTTTTTGTTTCTTTTTTTGATGGCATTTGTTTAGTGCTTAAGATGTGCAGAGCACTGTTCTAAGTGCTGGGGGGGATACAAGGTGATCAAGTTGTCCCATGTGGGGCTCACAGTCTTAATCCCCATTTTACAGATGAGGTAAATGAGGCTCAGAGAAGTTAAGTGACTTGCCCAAGGTCACACAGCAGACGTGGCGGAGCCGGGATTCGAACCCATGATCTCTAACTCCAAAGCCCGTGCTCTTTCCACTGAGCCACGCTGCTTCTCTTAGCTCTTACTCGCTTAACTCTTGGAGTTAAGAGAGCTTAACTCTTAGAGTTCTTAGCTCTAATTCTTGGATGTAAATACAGTAAGAATGTAAGTGCCAATAGGCTAATCAATGAATCAATGGTATTTCTTGAGGGCTTACTATATGCTGAGCACTGTTTAAAGCACTTGGAGGAGTACAAAACAAGAAAATTAGCAGACACGTTTCCTGCCCATAATGAGCTTACAGTATAGAGGAGGTTAATGTGCACTGTCCTCAAAGATGCCTGTTCTATAATTATCATTCAGCTCTATAATCTCTTTATTATTAGAGTTCAATTGAAAGATCAATTCACAAATCAAGTACAGATTGGACATTCATTTTATTAAAGGAATTATTTCAAAGAAAGAGAAAACTTTTGTCGAGACATTTTACTGTTTTTTTGTTACAGAAGGTCCAGGAGGCTGTTTTTTGGAACCTAGCATTCAAGGACATAGTTTTGTTCTCTTTGGTCCTTTTACAGGCAGATCTCAATATAAAAAGATAATGTTTTATTGAAGTCCCTCCCTTGGGGTTTAAATATTCACAAATTCACATTCACTGTAGTAATATCTAGTTATAATAATAGTGCTTAAATCTCTTTACCCTGACAAATTTTAAAATTCTTTAGAGACTCAGACAAGAGAGCTGTCTCTGCCTGACCCTCCTCTGTTCGCACTGTTTCACTAGAGAGAAAACGAAGGTTTTACAGAGAGGGCTCCCCATCAGTAACTCTTCGTGGCTTAGGGGATAGAGAGAGGACCCGGGAGTCAGAAGGACCTGGGTTCTAATCCCTGATCTGACACATGTCTGCTGTGTGACCTGGGCAAGCTACTTAACTTCTCTGGGCCTCAGTTACCTCACCTGCAAAATGGGGATTAAGACTGTGAGCCCCATGTGGGACAGGGACTGTGTCCAACCTGATTAACTTCTATCTACCCCAGCACTCAGAACAGTGCTTGGCTCATAGTAAGTGCTTAACAAGTACCATAATTATTATTATCTTGACTTTTGCAGCATTGTGTGAGAAAGATCCCCATTTTTCCCACCAAAATGGCACTGGATTTTACATAACCTAGTCGTACCTGGACCAGTTCCATCATGACCAACCAGAACTTTCTTCAGCTCTCCGAGAGATACAGCCTGAATACCAAAGATATCAACCTAAACAAGGAAAGTGGAAGTTAGAGGACATTAGAAAAGCCATCTCTGTGTTGGCAGAGTTTGGTCGTCATACAACACAATTGTATATCTGCACCTGGAATACTGCAGGCCGTCCTGGCTGCCCCATCTTAGAAAGTGCATGATAGAGTTGGAAAAGCTACAGAAAAGGGCAATCAAGATGATCAAGAGGATTGAGAAGCTTCCAGAGACGGGCTAGCTGAAAAGATTAAGGCTCATCCATCTGGAGAGAGGAAGACTGAGAGAGAAGGTATGACCGAAAGCTACAAAATCATGAAGAGGATAAAAAGGGCAGGCAGGAAATTGTTAATTAAATCCCAGAGCACTAAACTAAGAAAACCACTTTCAAACATGAAGGTGGTAGGATCAAAACAAATGAACAATAAGAAAGAATTCTTCATCCAGAGACATGTCGAATTTCTTGCCCCAGAAAGTTGAATCAATAATATTTATTGATCATATATTGTGTGCAGAGCACTATAACTAAGCTCTTGGGAGAGTACAATATACCGGATTGGTAGAAACATTAACCTGCCCACAATTAACTTACTGCCTAGGGGGTTGAAAAGGAGGTTCAAGAGGGATTGGGGTAAATTCATCCATGAATAGTTCATAATTGGTTGCTATAGGGAAAACTAGGGACACAGAAAATGAACTTTAAGGATGTTAGCCACTAGTACTCAGTATTAGACCCAAGCATAAGGCTCACTAAGCAGAAGCACACTTCTCCCTCTAGACTTCAAGCTTGCTGTGGACAGGGAATGTGTCTGTTGTTGTTGTACTGTACTCTCCCAAATGCTTAGTACAGTGCTCTGCACACAGTAAGTGCTCAATAAATACGATTGACTGTGACAATACATTTCTGGGAATTGGTGGCCATTTAGATATGGGCTACCAAGTTGGGAACCTAAGACCCTCTCACATTCAGGCAATACATGAGAACCTTTATTTCAAATCTTATTCCCATTCTTCATAGCCTACCACTTGGCAGTTGCTCTTATCTTTTTCCTTGGGAATTCTTTGATCTAAAGAAGGCAAGGGGACTTGATGAAAGGAAAGAAGAATGGAAGAAAAATTGAGGCCCTCTACACTCAGTTTGTTCTAACAGAACTTCTTTCAAAATGGTCCAGCTCTGAGTGGATCCAGATAATCTTCCCCTCTCCTCAGAAATAATAGAAAAAATGGCTTTATCGTAAATCAGGGTACCTAGTAGGACCAAAGTTGCTTGACAGCACTTAAGCATTTTTTTACCTGACCGTGTTGGAACTTGACTTTGTTATTCTTGGAATGATGAAGTTTCCGCCTCCCAGCATCCCCTCTGGTTCCAATGACATTGATGGACACATTAGCATCTGTTTCGGCACCTAGTGTGGAGCCAGTATACACATGGACTTCATAATCCACCACTAAAAAAAATTAGAAATCACGTGGTCATTTTTCTCTCTTTCACATTTCCTTCACTTTAAAAACATATGGAATAACTTGGGAAAAGAGTTAGAAAAACTCAGGATTCCTGCTGAGGGCATACCTTTGACTGACTTTCAGTGGATAACCTGTGTGGGTGAGCATGATAAAATGACTGACCCCAACTTGCAATTTTTATTTAGAATTCCGTTCACAAAGGCTGCTCAGCTGCTCCCAGAACTCCTGCTTCAAAATAATTAGTGCTAACAATTATGCCCTCACCACATCCACTCCACTTTTTCAGTTATTAAGGTGGAGTTACATGAAAAAATTCTCTCTCAATTAGATGAGAGTAGCAATTTTTCCCCTGAAGTTTGGCTGTTCTAATCACAGCCAGTCATTCATGCTGCTACTTGATGGAGATTACTGTTCCAATAATGGAGATTTTTAACGGCTCTCTTGGGTGAGGAAAAATACATCAATCCTGGAGAGATACAGATTTAAATGCATCTTGAAGGGATGGGCCTGTGAAAGAACCAGCAAATGATAGCCCAGTGTTCTTGACTTGGCACTTGGGAGAGTATATTACAACAACAAACAGACACATTCCCTGCCCACAATGAGCTTACAGTCTAGATGGGGGGAGAAAGACATTCTCAGGCACAATGACTCCACACCACTTGTGCCCTGGTGAAAACCTAAGATGGCCTGTGTCTTCCATCTGCAGAGAGCGGAACTGGACTCTAGGATAACCATGAGGGGTACAGATTGCCTTCCACTCCCAGGTACCTAGAGCCTTCAGCAAGCTACCCAGGGGCCAATTGCATCACTTGCCCACAACCCTGGAACCCCACACTAATGTTCTCCTGAAGTCTGAGATAAGAAATGCCAGTCAGAAAGAGGGCCTGAATGTCTATCGAGGGTTGCTGACCTCTACCAGGCGAACTGATTTTGCTGGGGGATGTTATGAACAGGGCAGTGATGCAACATTATGTGCACTAAAATATCCGGTGTAAAGGGATAAGTGCAACTGTTCTCTGGCAATAAATAGCAACATTTCCCTCAAGTTTAGAGCACATGAGCAAAGGAAACTCTGCAGCCACCTGGAAAGAGGGAATTGGAATTGGCAGCCATTGCGGTCCTCCGGAATGAACTCATGCCAGGCCTGGTGCTGGGCTCCTTCTGTAGCGATCTTTCCTCAGCGTGAGCTGCCAGGACCCTGAATCTGCATTGCCCAAGCATCACCCACTCTTTCTCCCTTCAGAGCCTGGGCACAGGAGGCCAGAGTCACCAATCCTGGGCCGATTCTAAGGGGAAAGCTAATCTTCCGGTGGAGAGCATGAGAGTGCTGCTAGGTGTTACCTTAAGCCAATTCGGCTGCCTGGAAGAATCTAGAGAGAGCTGGAAAAATCTGAGGTTCATTTGGATTTAGAGTGGTGGCCTGTTCAGACATTGGCTTTGTGCTCGGGACCTAGAATCCAATTCCCGGACCCGCCACTTGGCCGTAGCGGAAACATAAACAACACTTACTTCCCTTGGGTGGGGGAGAATAACTCCTTCCTTTTTCCTACCTTATAAGGGCAGAGTTTATCTTTATTCCATGCTGCTGGCAAACCAATGAATTCTGCTATTTTCCACCCTCAACCCCATTCCCTCTCCCCTTTCCACTGGAGTAATGAACAAGATGTATCGCATGGTGTCTTAATTTCCTGAAATGATTAATTCCCCAAAGGCCTAACAGTCCTTAATGAACTAAAATGGGGGAATCAATGAATACCACTGAATAACTTTATCAACAACACAAGCCTTGAATCAGTATTTGTTTTCCTAACTTACCCTCTTAATAATAATAATGATGATGATGGCATTTATTAAGCACTTACTATGTGCAAAGCACTGTTCTAAATGCTGGGGGATACAAGGCAATCAGGTTGTCCCATGTGGGGCTCACAGTCTTCATCCCCATTTTACAAATGAGGTAACTGAGGCACAGAGAAGTTAAATGACTTGCCCAAAGTCACACAGCTGACAAGTGGCAGAGCTGGGATTTGAACCCATGACCTCTGACTCCAAAGTCTGTGCTCTTTCCACTGAGCCATGCTGCTTCTCTGGTTCTCTGCTTCGCTTCTCTTCCCTCTTCTTCAGGTTCCCTTGGCTCTATCTTTTTTTCCCCACTTTTCCTTGTGAGGATTTTTCTTTCCCTAAGTTAGGATTGCATACATCATTCTTTGTAATCTTCTTCCAGAAACATTCACAATTACTGTTATTCCTTAATCCCTTAATTTATAGGGTACTGCTGACTCTACCTAATAATTTTTTCTGCCATCATTCTTTTGGGGCCTATCCCTCTCTCTCTCTCTCTCTCTCTCCCTCTCCTCTCCATTCAGGTTGAGCATCATTTCTCATCTGTTTCTTTGACCAATATGGCCCTTGGGCACTGTATTTCTCCTATGATTAACTATGATTAAATTAAATGATTTAATTAAATGATTTAATTAACTGTGATTCTTTTGGAGACAATGCAGCCTAGGACTGGGAATCTGAAGGCTCAGGTTCCAATCCCAGGACAGCTACTGGTCAGACCTCTCTATTCCTCAGTTCCTCATCTGTAAAATGGGGATAAAACACCTGCTCTCCCTCTCTCTTAGATTAGGAGCCCTATGTGGGCCAGGGACTATGTCTTATCTCATTATTTTGTATTTAACTCACCATTTAGCACAGAATTAGCACTTAATGAATACCATAGTTATTATTTAACAGAAAGTTTCCTGTTGACAAAATCATCCCCAATCATATCATATCATGAGAAGCAGGGTGGCTCAGTGGAAAGAGTCTGGGCTCGGGAGTCAGAGGTCATGGATTCTAATCCCACCTCCGTCACTTGTCTGCTGTGTGACTTTGGGTAAGTCACTTCACTTCTCAGGGCCTCAGTTACCTCACCTGTAAAATGGGGATGAAGACTTTGAGCCCCACGTGGGACAACTTGATTACCTTGGATCTATCCCAGTGCTTAGAACAGTGCTTGGCACATAGTAAGCACTTAACAAATACCATCATTATTATCATTATTATATTATATCCCAAAGAGGAGAAGCAGCATGGCCTAGTGAATAGAGCATGAACCTGGGAGTCAAAAGGATCTGGGCTCTAATCCTAGCTCTGTCACTCATCTCCTGTGTGACCACGGGCAAGTCATTTTAATTATCTGTACCTCAATTACCTTATGTGTAAAATGGGAATTAATACCAACAGCCCCACATCGGACATGGACTGTGTCCAACCTGATTAGGGTATATTGGCACACAGTAAGTGCTTAACAAATACCATTAAAAAAATCTCCTCAGAAAGTTCATAGTCTTAAGACTTCTCTAAATCTCTTTCACCTCATTTTCTCCAACGCCTTCAAATTCCAGGCAGTTCCGTGCTTTGCTTTCAGGACAGGTGGATAAAATCACTTGGAAATTAAGGTTCCCTCTCTCCTTCCACTCCTGCTCCCGAGTCCACCCATCCACCAATCACTGATGCTAGCCTCCTTTCCTGTCTTTCCCTCCCAAGTTCTCATTCTTTTCATTTTACAGAACACTGGCACTGAACCCTCCCAAAATGAATCTGAGAGGAAGAGAAAACTTAAAAGGTTTCCCCTACTCTTCATCCTCTAACCTATTTTATTAAAATCATAACGTAAAATCATTATCCCAGATAAACCCTCTGAGTTCATTATCTTGAGCCAACCAACTCTCTCCATTAATGCCCTATCCACTTTTTAATCATGATCTAATTGAAGACATAAGCCATGAAAAATAAAGAAAACATCTTGACCTTCAGAACAAATTAGGATACATCATTACCCATGTTGGAATTAGAAAACCTGTGGTTTTCTACACAGCCCTTAACAAAACCATATAAATCCCCAAAACACTGAAATAGCTGTAAGCGTAGTGCCCATTTGAACATGACTGCACTAGTCTAATTCACTTCCATCTGTGCCTTCATGAAAGAGTTCCACCTATATTAAGTTTTTTCACCTAAATTCCAAATCTAAGGGGGTCTGGTGGACTAACACTTTTTATTTTATATCTTCCCTCTTTAATCCACTTGAGCAAGGCAAGAATTTCAATTTTACCTTTCCTTAAGAGATATTTTTCAATGAAGGTAACTCCATGTCTTCCAATCATTTCACATCAACTCATCCTCTTAGGGCTTTTCCCAAGCTATCCCCCATTTCCCTTACATGGACGCTCTTTATGCGGCATGTAACTTAGACTTCATTGTCACACGATTTTCCTGAATGTGTGATGGGAATGAGGAGTTGGATGACTGTTGGGGTGGGGAGGGGCTCTCCTTAAGTCATCTAAAAGTATGCATATTATTTTGCACATGTAAATAAGTACAGTCTCACCATGACACCCCCTCCACACCCCTCCACACCCCTCCTAAAACTCAGCATTTGCATTCAAAAGGTTATGGTGAGCTTATTTCCAAAGTACTTCAAATAAATGTGACATGAAGAATGATAGCATTCACACTTGGCTCAGATGTGATACCCAGCCCCTAGTGCTTGGGAAAGCCAACTTAAAATCATCATTCTAGGAGGTTATGGTGAGTGTATTTCCAAAGTACTTCAAATAAATGTGATGTGAAGAATGATAGCATTCACACTTGGCTCGGTTGTGATATCCAGCCCCTAGTGCTTGGGAAAGCCAACCTAAAATCATCATTCTAGGAGGCTGGGTGAAACCACTGGATGAAAAAGCTGCATCATATAGGTATTAAGAAATACATTGTAAGCTCCTTGAGGACCGGAATCAGGTCTACCAACTGCATTGTACTCCCCCAAACACTCAGCATTATGTTCTGTTCAAAGTAAGTGCTCAATAAATAGTGCTGATTGATTGATTCAAGTAGGACTTATGTTCTTAAGGAAGCCTCCATGACCTAATGGATAAAGCATGGGAGTCAGAAAAACCTGGGTTCTAATCCCAGCTCTGCCACCTATCTGCTGTGTGACCTTGGACAAGTCACTTAACTTCCCTTTGCCTCAGTTACCTCATCTGTAAAATAGGGATTAATACTGTGAGCCCCATGCGGATCATGGATTTTGTCCAACCCGATTTGCTCGTATCTCCCTCAGTGCTTAGAACAGCAGCTAGCACATAGAAAGTGCTTAACAAGTACCATTAAATAGAAATTAGTACCTCAAGATTTCTATTAAAGAGGAGAGAAAACACACACAGCAGTTGCACACTCAATTAGTATCAGTAGGCAAAGCAGGAGGGCAGATCCGGTGCTCTAGAATTCACACATACCGTCCACCTGTGAACATAGGAGAGTTAAAGAAATCAGTCAGTCTGTGGACCCTCAGGTTCCCCCTTCTAGACTGTGAGCCCGTTGTTGGGTAGGGACCGTCTCTATATGTTGCCGACTTGTACTTCCCAAGCACTTAGTACAGTGCTCTGCACACAGTAAGTGCTCAATAAATACGATTAAATGACTGAATGAATAAATGAATGAGAGCACTCAGGCTATGACCCAACCACAAGATTCTCCCAGACTATTTAATCAGAAGCCCTGACAGAAAGAACACACACTCTTCCTGACGATGTAAGTGAAACTGAACCACTGTCCACCAAAGCTACTCAATACTTTGCCACATGTACATCTTTAATTCAGTACTCTTCCCTTGTAGAATCCACCATTACTGTGGAGTACTTAAGACTAAAAGGAACGTGTTCTAGAGGAACCATATTACTGATCCAGCCACTACCAGCACTCACTCATCCTTGGAAACGAGGGGAGAATGTTGGGAGATGTGGTGGGTTAGAGAGGAGACCCCAACCCAATGTTGTTTCCTCCTGCTCTCCCCAGAGGAAGCACACACTCTACTGGAAAGGAAACATATTAACCTATGCTCAATTCTACCCTTCAATAACAATGGTGGCATTTATTAAGCACTTACTCTATGCAAAGCACTGTTCTAAACGCTGGGGAGGTTACAAGGTGATCAGGTTGTCCCACGGGGGGCTCACAGTCTTCATCCCCACTTTACAGATGAGGCACAGAGAAGTGAAGTGACTTGCCCAAAGTCACACAGCTGACAATTGGCAGAGCCGGGATTAAGTGTGGGGAGGTGCCAGAGTAGTTGTCCTTCCTGGACTCCCCCAGATCTCTCCTCCTCTTCCCCCAAAGCGGGCCAGACAGGATTGAAAGCATCACCTTTCAAGGGTCATACTTATTCTGCAGCATGACAGCTGCATGTAGGCTCAGTTTTCTCTCAAAGCTAAACCTTCTAGTTATATACTGCCATGTTATCTTGTTGGCACATCCTGCTGGCAGAATTCAGAAACAGATGTCCAGCAATCTACATCAATGAGCACATGAAGAAATTTCTGCTATAAGCCTCACTTAAGGTTTGTGAACCAAGAGGCACACACAGCATACCACAATAGTGCTCTGATTTCTCATGGTTGGTGAGCCTAGTTCATGAAATTAATGTCTCTGTGAGCTTGGAAAGAAAAATCAACTTGAATCACTAGGATCTGAACCAGCAGACCCTCCAACCAACGGTGAGTAATTTTTCAGCATTACAGAGGGGGTGGCACTGCACTAGATATTATGGCAAGTTCCAAAAAATGACCAAGATCCAGCCCCTGTCCTCGTAGAGACAAAAATCAGATGGCAGAAACACAAAACAAATAGGTTCATAAAAGATAGCAGTTTTATACACACATAAGAATTTCTCTACTCATTGCTCAATCTGAAAATAATCTTTTGGCTATGGCTTCTGTTGAGACTTCAAGTTAAATGCTACCGACGCAGGTTCCCTGTTAAAGGCAAAAGGTTAAAAGGAAATGTACTTATTTTCAAATCAGGTAAGTACTATCAGCTCCGACTTCTGCTGTTTCACCTGAGACTTGCTGCAGGCCGTCAGCAATTGTTTCACAAAGCAGTAATTTTCCCACTATTTCAGAAACTGGTAAATGCAAGTATTTTAGAGGGGATGCAATTTTATTACAATGGTACAGTAAACTTTCTTTATTTCCCCATCTTCCTTTGGTGTGGCCTGGGAAACTCTGCTGAACCCAAATCCTGGGGCACAACACAGGACCCAGGAATCTGATATTATTATATGCTGATTAAGTGATAATATAAAGAAGGGGTGTGTGTGTGTGTGTGATCTTACACTACTACACGGTGGCTAAGTAATAATGCAAAGGGGGGCAGGGAGTGTGTGTTTGTGTGTGTGTGTGTCTGCAAATGCACACACCTTTACTCGCAAACCTGCAGTCTGAGGTTAACTGAACTTTCATGCTCTCTCACTTTTTGTGTTTTCTGCTTCCAGGTAATACTCTCGAACACAAAACTCTTGATCTCATTGTACCTCAACTGTGCTCTTCTTAAATGACTGGAAACTTATTATGGGCAGGGAATGTGTCTGTTTATTTTTGTATTGTACTCTCACAAGTACTCTGCATTAAGTGCTCTGTGTGCATTGAGCGCTCAATAAATATGATTGAATTAAATTGAGAACAGCATTTCAATCTATCAACCAAGAGTATTTATTGAGTGTCTACTGTTTGCCGAGCTCTCTGCTAAGCACTTGGGAGGGCACAACAGAGAAGATATGATTCCTCCCTCCAGAAGTTTGCAATTTTCAGTATTTGGGCTCGTGATCAGCATTCCAAAATCTCAATACCAAAATCTTCCCAAGGGCATTAGTCACAGAAAGGTCAAAGTACAACTAAAAGAGCTCACACAACACCCTGAGTCCTGCAGGCACCTGTCAATGCCAACGAGTCAAGGAATCCAGAAAGGCTAGAAAACTGTTACTAAACAGTATTTGCCAATATTATTATCTTGGAGAAAATTAGATTACTACTGAGTTGAAAAGAATCCATGAGGCTAAAGTATGATGGCTAATGGATTTAAAGACTTGTAACTTTGTCATGGCTACTGCACCTACAGATTCTTATTCATTCCAATCCCAGGGGAAACATCCAATAAAAGTAATATTGAGCGAATGAATTGGTTAATGCATAAAAGTCAACAGCTACCAAACACGGTTAATTTTTGGTATTACTAATGCAGTTAATTTAAATCTTGAATATCTTTCCTGATTTTTTTAAGCCAGATAATCCCTAAATATAAGGGCCATCTAAAGCCACGTTGTTAACTATAATAGTCAACTGGAAAAAGTCATGGAATTCACTTGCAACAAAACAGAGCGAATGGTATCTCACATGTTAGAACTGAATTCTAGTACTGTCTATGACAATTTTGTAAAGTAGAACTCGAATGCTTAGTACAGTGCTTGGTACACAGCAAGTGCTCAAAAAATACCACTGATTTGATTACTTAAGGGACTGAGCAAGTGTAGAGAGGGGGTATTTTTTTTCCTGGAGATTGCATCTCAATGGTGAGGAAGCTATTGCTGCCTAAGCAGTGACAACCTTGAACTTCCTCTTCATCCTGATCTCTGCTGGTGGTGTCTGAAATTCCTAGAAGTCTCTCCTGCCATGGTCCCTGCTGCTTCTGGGGCTCAGAGAAGCTGAAGGAGGAAGGAGAAGTCAGCAAGTCAATTAAATTTATTGAGCACTTACTGTGTGCAGATCACTGTACTAAGCTCTTGGGAGAGTACAGTATAATAATAAACAAACACATTCCCACCCACAGCAAGTTTACAGTCTAGAGGACAAGCTTACAGTCTAGAGGAGGTATTATCGTCATCATTCTCCCCACTTTTCAGCCTCCCTCTCCTCACTGTGGAGAAGAGGAGGAGGAAGAGGTGAACTGTTGGTGACTTGAAGACCTAGGTAAACCTTCCTAGTATGAATACAACATAATCCGTAAATCTCTTGGAGGAAATCCATGGTACACTCTCCAGAATGATCATGTTCAAACTATAATCCCATGAGTGAATCAAGACTGGAAACTGATCTCTTCTTTGGAGCTACACTAAGTCTCAAGAGTGACTAAGCCATTCTAAGCTATTTTAGGCAATAGAGCAGCAATCTACTAACTAAATGCTATATCCCAAGGAAACTAAGGACAAGATGCTTCTCTAAAAGGTGAGTGACTTATTCCCTACTTTCTGAGAGACTGAGACCAATAATTGATTCCTGGCCACTGGAGTACAACAATTATTTCTTCACTGCACTTAATTTTCCAAATACTCTTTAAAATAAACAACTACATAGCTTGGGAAAAGAACTGGATTGAGTTGCCAGCCCTAAAGACAAATGACAAAACTGCATCAGATTATCAATAGGTATCATGTATTACATTAAATGCTTTTGTTGGTTAAAAATGCCTTAAGGAATGTTACAGCTAAGCAATTACCCTTTTAAATGGGAAATGCAAATGAATAAAGTTTCATTTGCTCGTTGGGAAAAAAATTAAATAGAAAGTTCTTGGGGAGCCATGCTGAGTCTCTACTGCTATTCAAGTTAAATGAACCAAAAATCAATAGTTCATTTGAAGTACAATGGAGTTTCTTTTAGATCCTGGAAATTTCTGAAACACATACCAATTCCCAATTTGTTTTCCTGCATGTATTTTAATAAACAACATGCTTCTAAAATGAAGAGAAGAAGGGGAAAGCCTTGTCAATAACAGTGAATCCAAAGACTCTTTTTAAAGATTCTACATGCCCAACACATCAATTTGGTTTACCCATTATTCATTCATTCATCATTCATCCATTCAATCATATTATTTGAGCACTTACTGTGTGCAGAGCACTGTACTAAATGCTTGGAAAGTACAATCTGACAAACAAATAGAGACAATCCCTACCCAACAATGGGCTCACAGTCTAGAAGGGGGGAGACAGACAACGAAACAAAGCAAGCAGACAGGCATCAATAGCTATACAACAGTGATAGTAGCAAAGATATTTCTTGAGTCCCCTCTGGATACGCTTCATTATAACTAGAATGGAACAAATGAATAAGAAGGTATGTTTTCTGCCCACGAAGGATCTTACACTCTAATATGGTAGACACAATAATCTTTAAAAGTAGTATAATCTGAATGAATACACTGAATAATTGATTATTCATATAGGCAAAGGTGTAGAGGGAGGGCATAAATAAATATATGTGTCAGAGATGACTGATGATTATTAATAATAATAATGATAGCATTTATTAAGCACTTACTATGTGCCATGTACTGTTCTAAGCACTGGGGATTTTACAAGGTGATCAGGTTGTCCCACTGGGGGCTCACAGTCTTAATCCCCATTTTACAGATGAGGTAACTGAGGCCCAGAGAAGTGAAGTGACTTGGCCAAAGTCACACAGCAGACAAGCAGCGGAGCCGGGATTTGAACCCATGACCTCTGACTCCAAAGCCCGTGCTCTTTCCACTGAGCCTCGCTGCTCCTAGTGATAGTATTAGCACTAGCACTATTAGCAGTGTTTATTAAGCAGTTTTTGTGTGCAGAACACTGTACTAAGCACTGGGAAAGAGTACACAGGTGAGGGTTAAACATGGTCCCTTTTCCTTGGGGGGCTTGCAATCCAGTAAATTGATGTGACTCGTAGTGCAGGTATTGTATGGTATTTGTTAAGTGCTTCCTATGTGACAGGCATTGTACTATGCACTAGGACAGATAAAAAAACTAATCAGTTTGGACACAATCCATGTCCCACTCTGGGCTCCGAGTCTTAATCCCCATTTTACAGATGAAGTAACTGGAGCACAGAGAAGTTTAGTGACTTGACCAAAGTCACACAGCAGATGAGTAGCATAGCTGGAATTGAACCCAGGTCCTTCTGATTCCCAGGCTTATGCTTTATCCACTAGGCCGAGCTGCATCTCAGGATGTTAACTGGGTAAGACTTGCTGTAGGAGATTGGAGTTTGAGGGTTTTATGGTGGGGAGAGCTGTGGGCTTTCAGATTAGGCAGGGAAAGAGCTCCGATTGGTGGAATGGTATAAGCGAGGCCACGGAAGCAGGAGAATTCATTCATTCAATCATATTTATTGGGCAATTACTATGTGCAAAGCACTGTTTTGTGAGGTACAGCTAGAATAGGGTTGGGAACCTATGCTCTCGAGCTAGATCTGACTCTTCATGGTATCGGATGGGGCTTTTAAGCAGAGGCGCTACTCTTAAGGAGAACTTGGCACTGTGAGGGCTAAGTCATTGCCTTCTCCCTCAAGATGGGGAAAGACTGGAGTGTTTTTGAAGGCAGAAGGGAAGGAAGGGAAGGAGCGCTTAGTACAGTGCTCTGCACACAGTAAGCGCTCAATAAATATGATTGAAAGAAAAAAGGAATAATTGGAGAGTGAGAGTTTGAAGGTACCAATGAAGGAGGGGAGCGATTGCTTTAAACAATTGAGAAGGAATAGAGTCAGAGGCCCAGGTCAGGGGATCATTTTTCTCAAAACCCATTCAGTCTATGGCTCCCCACTCCTCAAGAACCACCAGAAGTTGCCCATCCACCTCCACATCAAAAAGAAACTCCTCACCGTTGGCTTTAAAGAACTCGACCCCTCCTACCTCACCTCGCTACTCTCCTATGACAACGCAGCACTTCGCTGCTCTAACACCAACCTACGCCCTATACCTCGATCTCGTCTGTCTCACTGCTGACCCCTCGCCCACTTCCTCTCTCTGGCCTTGAAGCACTTAGTACAATGCTTTGCACACAGTAAGCGCTCAATAAATACGATTGAATGAACACCCTCCCCCTTCACACCCAACACTCCACCGATCTCCCCACCTTCAAAACCCTCCTAAAATCAAATCTCCAAGAAGACTTGCCTGATTAAGCCCCTTATTACCCTTCTGCATCAACTACGCTCTTGCTCATGTCCCCCTTAAGCACTTCGTTACCCTAACCGGCTGCACGGCATGGCACTTACCTCCCTATCCTATAGCTATAATGCTATTTGTTCTGATGATTTGGACACCTGTCTACATGTTTTGTTTTGTTATCTGTCTCCCCCTTCTAGACTGTGAGCCCGTTGTTGGGGAGGGACTGTCTCTATATGTTGCCGACTTGTACTTCCCAAGCGCTTAGTACAGTGCTCTGCACACAGTAAGCACTCAATAAATACGACAATGAATGAATGAAGGGGAGTGTATTTAGAAAGCTGTTAGGAGACTTCCTGGTGAGAAACGGCACCCAGTATTTCAGACAAAGGGGTTGGGCAGCAGCGTGAAATATTCCTCTGAAGGAAGAGGAATGATGGCTGGGAGATCCGTGAGATCTTGAGCTAAAGTGGTGGCTGCCTGGATGGAAAGTTAGATAGCTGGCTAAGATGGTGTAGTTAGGTCTAAGGTGATAATAAGGAGACCAACAAAACAGAGACACAAAGATACACACACATCCAAAAATGTCCCATCCTTATGCTGTTACTTAAATAGCGCTATGGTCCCAAGGATTCCACTTTTCATAGTTTTCAAAAGTCTGAAAGAAGTTGGAAACACTCACACGGCAAAGGCTCCTGGTTAAGTCTTGGAATGGCTATTTCTTTCCATGTACCACCGCCTTTTTCATCCTCAGCTATCCAGCAATCCACTGGTAGGAAGAACAGTTGATGTGTAGCTATTTCTTCCAGTTGAATCTCTTCCAGATACCAACCAGGATCCTTGCCCCTATTATCATGTCCAATGCGGATTTTATACAGTTCGCCAAGATCTTTAAAACTAACCTGCAAGGTAAACACATGCAAGGGAAATTCCTGCTAAAATGATTTTGTTGAAAAATTAGTGGCTATATTGAAAATCCTTTATCAATTTCAATTTGTAGAACCTCTATTCTTTAACAGGAAGTAGTTTCTTATGAGGTAGGCAGGCGTGATTACCTACTCTGTTGTATTATACTCCCCCAAGCATTTAGTGCAGTGCTCTGCACACAGTAAGTGCTCAATAAATAGAATCGTGGTCTAGTAGAGAAATAGCAGTCTAGTAGACAGAGCACAGACCTGAGAGTCAGAAGGACCTGGGTTCTAATCTCGGCTCTGCCATTCATCTGCTGTGTGACCTTGGGCAAGTCACTTAACTTCTCTGAGTCTCAGTTACCTCTTCCGTAAAATGGAGGTTAAGACAGGGAGCCCCTTGTGGGACATGGACACAACCTGATTAGCTTTGTATCTACCCCAGTACTTGGAACAATGCTTGTCACATAGCAAGCGCTTAACCTCAAGAGCAATTTAGAGAGGGCAGGAAATTTGCTTGTATTAAAATAATAATAACGGTATTTGTTTTTACCATGTGCCAAGCACTGTTCTAAGCCCTGGGGCAGATCAATCAATCATATTTATTGAGTGCTTACTGTGTGCAGAGCACTGTACTAAGTGCTTGATGCAAGCTAATCAGGTTGAACACAGTCCCTGTACCACATGGAGCTCAGTCTTAATTCCCCATTTTACAGATGAGGTAACTGAGACCCAGAGAAGTTAAGTGACTTGCCTGTGGTCACCCAGCAGACAATCGGTGGAGCCGGGATTAGAACCCAAGACCTTCGGCCTCCCAAACCCGTATTCTATCCCCTACATCATGCTTCTTCTTATGACAGTTCATTAATCTCTAATAGTCTTTTGATATGGATCCAGAAGCAGCGTGGCTCAGTGGAAAGAGCAGGGGTTTTGGAGTCAGAGGTCATGGGTTCAAATCCCAGCTCTGCCATTTGTCAGCTGTGTGACTTTGGACAAGTCACTTAGCATCTCTGGGCCTCAGTTACCTCATCTGTAAAATGGGGATTAAGACTGTGAGCCCCCCGTGGGACAACCTGATCACCTTGTAATCTCCCCAGCACTTAGAACAGCGCTTTGCACATAGTAAGCACTTAATAAATGCCATTATTATTATTATTATTATGAAAAATACATCCTTACAATTGTTCTCATTATTATTATAGTGGAAAATATGGTCTAAATTGATTGAACCTAGGATTGATTCAGAGTATCAGCATGCAAAAATTAGTTCAATCAATTAGTAAGTGGTATTTATTGAGCACTTACTATGTACAGAGCACTATACTAAGTACTTGGAAGAATACAACAGAGTTGGTAGACACATTCCCTTCCCACAGGGAGTTGAAAGTTTAGAGGGGGAGACAGACATTAAAATAAGTAACAGTTGTGTACATACATGTAGGGGCTGAGAGTGAGTGAGGTGAATATCAAGTGCTTAAAGAGTGCAGATGCACGTGCATTGTTTCATAGCTGATTAACTCTTTAACCCCCAGCATGAGCTTATCTGTATTACAGTCTTCCCATCTGTAAAATGAGCCCAAGATATCTATCCTATTCTTAAACTCACAAAATAGATTAATGACTATGTTAACATCCAGGAAAACCACTGAAAACCTAGGAAGAAAGACACCATGAATGTGTGAAGCTTTGGAGATATTAATATCTATAAACGTGTGTGTGTATGTGCATGTGTGTCAACTGGTATTTCACTTGTGTTGTGAATTGCACTTAGTAGGCTACCAATAAATTCATTCATTTATTCAATCATATTTATTGAGCGCTTACTGTGTGCAGGGCACTGTACTAAGCCCTTGGGTAGTACAAGTTGGCAACATATAGAGACAGTCCCTACCCAACAACGGGCTCACAGTCTAGAAGGGGGAGACAGACAACAAAACAAAACATGTGGACAGGTGTCAAGTCATCAGAATAAATAGAAGTAAAGCTAAATGCACCTCATTGACAAAATAAATAGAATAGTAAATACCATTACTACTTCAACTGCTACTGAAGTTTGGACCCTCTACAACCCATTCTAGACTGTGAGCCACTGTTGGGAAGGGACCGTCTCTATATGTTGCCAACGTGTACTTCCCAAGCGCTTAGTACAGTACTCTGCACACAGTAAGTGCTCAATAAATACAACTGAATGAATGAATGATCCTATGATCCTGGAGGATGCTATTCTTAATTTGTATGGGAAAACAGTATTAATAATTTATTGGTTCTGAGGACAGTTACCAAGAGATTTATTTTTCCTTGAAAATTCCATCCAGACCTTCTGGAAAATTTTTGAGAACCTATGGACCATATTTAGGAAAAATTCCTTCTGCCTTATATGTTTGTTTTGTCTTTCTTTCTTCAACTTGTTCCTTCTACTAACATTTCTATCACCACAGGATCTTATTTCTTCAGGGCTTGTTCATTCCAGCCACTTACTTGAACTTAAAATGTTAATTATTTGTTGCATCCCCCTTGAGGGGATAATTGTGTTGGATGAGTTCAAATCCCCCAGACAAGTAGCGTTTTGGTCAAGGCGGTTTGGTCAGTAAAATTAAGAATTCAAGCAATGCACTGAAATTATCCGATCCCCTCTGGAGCTCCTGGATTAACCACAGTTTGGTTATAAAACAGTAATAAACAAAATAGCGGGTGGAAGATTGTTCAGTCCAGTACTTAATGCCAGAGAAACACGCCAACCCCCCCCCTCCCACCCCGCCCCACCAAACATTTTCCTGAGATTCAGAAGATATGAAATTTGGAAGACATAACACCATCAAGAGTATACTAAACCCATCAAAATAATCAGGTGACCAAATAGTTTATAATTTTTTTCTTTCCAATCATAATCATGGGGAGTGGTAAGGTGATCAGGATTTGACTACTCTGGACTCAAGTTTTCTTCAACCCTCTTCTTAGAGATAAGCAGTTTGCCCCAAAGAAATTTATATTTTATATGATAGAATAAGTCCTTTTCTTGTCCTGCCCCTCAGTGCCATTTCTACTGACATTCCACTTGAATACCTGGTGGAGCAAGAATTTCCCAGGTTGCTCTGAAATGATAGTCAGGCTCTGCTTGCAATGTGTGAAAAGATAAGAGTACAAATTGTGGAGTGCAAGAGAGTAGAAACTCAACACTGTGACCACAGTTCTTCTGCATTATGCCTTATGATCACAATACGTTGGTGCCCTTAGAGAGAGTGGACTGCTTGCCAGGAGGGTAAAATAAATGACTTTAAAGACACAGTGAAACAAAGTCTCAAACAGTGCAGCCTAGCAGCAGAGTGTTGGGAGACCAGAGTTGCGGTTAGACCAGCCTGGCAGGCAAGAAACAGGAGCAAAGGGTTTGTGGAGATAGGGCTGCCAAGAGAAAGGCCCTGAAGCAGAGATAGGCCCTGTAAGGGGCAAATCCATTATCCATCAATCAGTGGAATTTATTGAGCTCTTACTATGTGCAGAGAACTGTACTTCTATGGCAGAACCTCTCCCTCTATATAATATATTTATATCATATTGTTATAAACGCAATTATAAAAAAGCAGACACAAGCAATTCACATGATGTGAAAGCTACTGTAACACGGAAAATGAAATGATATATGAGAATTGGGCTGGTTGCTAAAGAAGGTATCTTTCATGCACGGAGCACAATAATCTACTGATCAAGTTTGCTTGGTGATAATAGCTAATAAACCAGATGGTAATTTTCAGCATTTGCGTGGTTCCAAAGGAACAGAGTGGAAATATCATCTGTCAACTCAAATGGGAATAGTAATGGGAGATATGGCAAAAATTAATTGGAACTGAATGCTGAATCCAAGCACATTCCACAGTATGCAGTTTGGCAGGATAAATACCTGCAACTAATCTTTTTTTTTTTTTGTCTGGGTTCTGCAAAGAATGCATTCCATAGCACAAATCTAGGAAAATAAATTGGAATATCAAAGCATATTGATCACCTAAAATGAAATAATCTGAAATATTCCATCAGGACAACACAGGAAAGGATTAATTGGATTCAAAAAGAGTGAGGCTGAGGTGGAACAGAGGTTGGGGGAGGAAAGGTAGGTTTTGGAAAGCCTGTGTGTCTTTCAAACAGATAGAGAATCAGATTATCCCTTAAAAAAATCAATTTTCTAAGAGTCTTTCTTCATTTTCAAATTATTCAAAAATCCACAAGGCAGCAACAGAAGAGGGACGGGTCTCCATGAGCAAAGCTTTGTGAAGATTGGGTTACCAAAAAGCGGGCTCACCAACAGAGACAGGCCCTGTGTGAGACAAATCCGTGCACACAGGAAGGAACTCTCTTTATCTCTCCCTACAACTGAAACTGTCGTGATCTGGGGAGGGAGCTGCCATCCAGGTCAGGAGAGACTTTTTGTGGAGGGTTTTAAGACCAGGTTGACTAGAATGCTACAGGACTCCTAGACTGATGGCATGTGAGACTTAGCTTTCTGGTATGGGTTCATCTTTGCACATTTAGGGGCCCATGAACTTTTAGGCCCCTTAGAGAGCCTGCAACTGAGACTGACACTTAATAGAGCACACAGAAGAACCAAATTTAGTATGTTTACTCATCTGGAACGATCTGGCCCATTGTGATGATGTATGGCATAGTGGTTAGGGCACAGGCAAGAGAGTCAGAAGGTCATGGGTTCTGATGCCAGCTCTGCCACTTGTCTACTGTGTGACCTGGGACAGATCACTTCATTTCTCTGTGCCTCAGTTGCCTCATCAGTAAAATGGGGATTAAGACTGTGAGCCCACTGTGGGACAGGAACTGTGCCCAACCTGATTTGCTTGTATCCACCCCTGTGCTCAGTACAGTGTCTGCGACACAGTAAGCGCTTAACAAAGACAACTATCATTATTATTATTATTATCGACAGTGACAAAGAGAGATTATCTCAGAAATTAAAAAATCAGCTGGGTTTTCTCCTTGAATTAACGATCTTGCACAATTTTCTTAAGAGGTGCTCTCTCTCACTGGATTAGAGATGAGATGGGTCTGTGAACAGGTATAGTTCTAAAATCTGGAAAGCTCCTTTGCTATTAGTAATTGTCACAGAACTAAGTAATATTTCTTATAATTTATTTTAATTTCTGTTTGTCCAGCTAGATAAAAGATCCTTGAAAGCAGGGATTGTGTCTACCTACTGTATTGCATTCTCCCATGTCCTTAGTAAGGTTCTGCACCACATAGGTGCTCAGTAAATACCACTGATAGGATGATTACTTTTAAAAGAAAATTATTAAACTCATTTAAAAAAAACAAATCAAATTTAAAGCATCTTCCACCACGGCTGAATGTCATTTACTTTCCCTTGCGTTTCAGAACATAAATAGACTGACTGTCTTTTCAACTAGTTGGGTTATTTATTTGCCTTCACTGGCCCAGTTTTACCATGCTCATCTATTTTTATTTGCATTCCTCGCAAAGGTTAACTGTTTCTGTAAATGCTGACGGACACTTGCACAATAAAGTACAGTCATGATGTTTCACAGAATAAATTATGAGCCTGAAATAAGAGTACTTAGTTGTGGGCCAGAGATGTTTACTGAGGCCTGCTGAAGGCAACAGCCTAGAAAGAATAACGCAGGGTTAAGCACTTAAGAGCTGCATTTTCAGCAGTGCACTAGGAACTGTTGACGTGACATGAGTCACCCAAGACAAAGTGACACAAAAAGTGTCTAGATTTCTTTTTCTGTCATCCAAATTGATGTCAAGCAGCACAAAGTCTAAGTCCAAAAAAATGAGAGAAAGGTTATGTCAATAAAATCCATGAGGAGCATTTGATGCACTGATGCTTTTTGCGCTAGGAACTCATTTGAGACAATCCTGTGCGAATTAGGATTCAAATGCCTAACGCTTCCCTTTTATGCTTGAACTATGATTCACTTTACCCCAGCCCATGCCCTCTAAATTATCTGATGCTGTACATATCAAAGCATCACATGAGCCTCAAAACATTTTTCACAAATTATGGAGCTGGAGTCCCCTTTAATTTGATTTGTGTCAGAGAAATTTGACCCCCACTAAAAACCTGCTGCACCTGCTGACCAAGTTAGAATAAGATGTGCAAGAACAGTGAGAGTGAAATGTTCTGCAATTTAGAAAAATATTGCCAAACTATATCTATTCCTCCAGTATATTTCCTCAAACCATATTCCACTCCCCACTCGGCTGTCTACATTGCATTTACACAGACGAGTAGATCTAATCCTGGCTCCGCCATGTGTCTGCCATGTGACCTTGGGCAAGTCACTTAACTTCTCTGGGATTCAGTTACCTCATTTGTAAAATGAGGATTAAAACTGTGAACCCCATGGGGGACAGGGATTGTGCCCAACCTGATTAATTTGTATCTACCTCAGTTCTTGGAAGAGTGCTTGGAACATTATAAGTGCTTTCCAAGTAACAAAATGTTTTGTTATTATCTTAGACTTTACTTTCTGCCAGTGAAATTCTAATTTGGGCATAAATCAAAGAAAAATAGGGATAATGACAAAGGAAAGGTCAAACATAAAAAAAATTATCAGCCGGGCTGCAGCATCTCTTAAAAGTATGACAGGTGAGTGCATGTAAGAGGACAAGATGTGTGAACATGAGTGCGGAGGAGGTTGGGGGGGTGAGGGATGGGAGGGGGAATCTAGGTGTGAGTTAATTCATTCAATCGTATTTATTGAGCACTTACTGTGTGCAGAGCACTGTACTAAGCCCATAATGGCTGGGTGGCATATGCAAATTTTGTTATAAGTAAAACTTTGACACAATTAACCTTTTTCTCCAGCTATTGCCAAGCCACTCCATGCAGATTTAATCCTCTAAAAAATTAATAAATTGTATGTAGGCTTCTGTGTGTTGTGTTTGTGCTCATTTATGGATTGGTTCTAGAGAAACTTCCAAAAAAGTCTTGCAATTGAATACAAGGCAAAGATTGCATTCTAATGCATTTATAAAATGGTCATTCCTAAGATGTCAAGGGTTCCAATTAAGATCATGGATGAAGGTCAACCAGAGGTGGTTCGGCAGGCAGAAATCCTTTTGTGTCTCAGAAACCAGATGGAACATATTCTACTTGTGCTATTTAGTCTGAATTGGCTACGTATTTCCTCCTGAGTGCAATTCAAGATGTCAAGACCAATCTATAAAGCAGCTCGATGTGTTTTGGACTCTGGTACCTGAGAGACTGCACCTTCCTGGTAACCAGGCTCTGCCAAGCAGGAGCTGCTGAAGGTTTCTAAATTTTAAAGTATCTGTATAATAATAATGGCATTTATTAAGTTGCTTACTATGTGCTAAGCACTGTTCTAAACACTGTATGAGAATGACTCCTTACCTACTCAAGAAATGAATTCTTATTTAAAGAGCAGATAGCTTAGAGTGGGAAATCCTCTACCACAACACACATAAATGCCAGCTTATCTATATATGTATGCATCTACATACCTAGATGTATACTTACAATGCCGTAAATAGGAAAGGTGAACATATTAAATAGAAAAATGTTCACTTTTAATTCATCATTCAGAGAATTCCTTGCAGAAGCCAAATCCAAAATATAAAATTCCTGTCAAGGTCACCTTCACAGTTGCTATGTCTGGTCATCAAACCTCCCAGGTGTGCAGGGTAGGGAACATTCTAGGGCTGAAGGGAATTGCACTCTCTCTTCAGGAAGGAAGAGGAGGTGTTGGTTGATGGTGGCTGCTGACAATTTTGAGGAGGGTGAGAAGAGGCTGTGGCTGAGGATTTATAGACAGATCTATAAATCCCCCCCATAACTGCACTCCTCTTCACCAGCAACACATGTGTGTTGCCACTCAACACACATCCACCACTACAGCTTCTTCAGTGTCCCCTTTGGGGGGCTGATGAGCCATAACTCTCCCCCTCACATCTGCAGGGCCTCAGCCCCATGGCTCACTTCCCCAGCCTGATAGCTGGGTTTTCCCGTCTTCTTATTTTTTAATGGCATTTGTTAAGCACTAGGTACCACACACTGTATTAAGCTATGGGGTTGATACAAGCTAATCAAGTTGGACATAGTCCATATCCCATATGGGGCTGACAGTCTTAATCTCCATTTTACAGATGAGGTAACTGAGGCACGGCTGAGGTCACACAGTGGCAGAGCCAGGATTAAAACCCGAGTCCTTCTTACTCCCAGGCCTGTGTTCTGTCCATCAGACCACATTGCTTCTGCCCACAAAGGAGAAACTCCTGCCCTGATAAGAGCCAAAGTCAGACAAAAAGGCTGGTCCTCCATCGGCCCCAAGCTCCTTCTTGGCTTGAGAGATGAGGAAGAGGCTGAAGGTCAAGGTTCCTCTCTCCCAACCCAACGGGAGAAATTTACCATTGGCCATTACCACTGATGATGAGCAAATACGGACAGTTAGTTTCCAAGCTCCCTGGGCCTCACTATTAATGAGAGGTACAAAGGTTTAGTCCAAAAGACATTGTGAAAGCCCATCCAGGCTGAGAACAGAGTGGGCAGAAGCTGGCAAAGGGTCTCGCTCCTTATTTGCCCACCTTGCCCACCCAGCATCATCTCTAGACCATAAACTCCTTCTGAGAAGGGAACATGTCTATCAACTCTGTTATACTGCACTCTCCCAAACGCTTAGTATAGTGCTCTGCACACAGTAAGTGTTCAATAAATACAACTGATTGTTTGATCAACTACCAGTTGAGAGCCATCTAGCATTCCCAATTTCTCCCTCTTACAACTCACAGCGGATCTTTCTGAACCAATAAGTTTTCCCGTAATTCACTGGGTGGGACATTACAATGTTAATGTACATAGCAAACTCTGGCAATAATCAAAGTAATCGACTTTAACCATTTTTAAAAATCGCCGAGGGCCTCATTAAAAGAAATGTCTTCACAAAAATATAGTTCATTGTTAATTTTCATTTAAGTGTGATTAGCAGTCTTTCCACGTTTCAAAATAATTCAGGTTTCAATGGTGCCAAATAAAAATCATGTTCATTCCTTTCCAGAACTAAGGAACAGATTTTAATGGTGTCAGGGGTTCATGGTATATTGAAAGGGCACATATACGCACACACACAACATATTTAGCCTGTTTATTACTTTTATTTTTGTGGTTTGGGGTTTCACCAATCTATTTCCCTGTCAGATCAGATATCTTGTTGGTCTCTCAGTGGTACTGACTTACTAAAATGCTTCAGCTTGCTAACTGGAATACTGTCAAACGAATGTCAGTTTCTTTCGGGCGTTATAATGCAGATGAAACGCTCTCACTCTCAAAAGGTAACGTTATTTTCCTTTTCCCACCTAAGGAAAAGGAAACATTCTTAGTATGCTTCCAAAGAGAGAGATATAATTCTGTGTTAAGAAGGAAGCCTGGGTAACGTGTTTGCCATGCTGTGGGTTTTCTGTCCTAAATCAGCCTGTGACTTTAGATAATTACTATAATAATAATGTATGGTATTTGTTCAACACTATTCGTGCTAAGCACTGTACTAAACATTGTGGTAGGTACAAAATAATCAAGTTGGACAGAGTCTCTGACCCCCATTGGGCTCACAGTCTAGTAAGAGGGAGAACAGGTATTGAATCCCCATTTTACAGATGAGGAAACTAATGCAGAGAAATTAGGTGACTTATGCAAGGTCATACAGCAGGCAAGTGGCAGAGTCAGGATTGGAACCCAGGTCCTCTGATTCCCAGACCTGTGATTTTTCCATGAGGCCCCACTCTCTCTCACTAGGCCAGCCTGTCTCATCCTAGTGAGAACCTGTTGCATGGGAAAACACACAGCTTTGAGAAATGATGATGAGCATTGTACCTGACAGTCCCACTCAGAGAGATTAATCTTTAACCCTGTGGATTGACTTTCTGGTTAGGTGGAGAGGAGAACGCAAGGAAAGGTATTTTATTCCTGACATTCAGAGTGCGCTGTGTGGCCTTCCTGCACTAGGTACAAATAGTTTACAAGGGGTTAGTGGGAGCGCATCTCTTTTTGGGCTCTGCTGGGTTAAGCAGTGCTTGGAATCAACCTTAATGTCATTAGCTGTGTGTGATGGTGGCTGAAAGACAGTGTGTGACTGATCCTCCCTTCCACTTTGCTTTCCAATTCGAACAAATTCTGGCCGTATGACAGGGTTTGCCCCATGCAGGCCTCCCTTTGTTTCTGAGCCTGACTTTGGTATCGCAGTCTTCATGAAAGTTTTGCTCAAGAATCGTGACCCCTCTCCATATAGATTGGAACCCCTCATTGTTACTGTCAGCTCCCAGAGGACAGGAATGCAGTCTTTTGCTAATGAAGTGTACTGCAAACAATAGATGATTAATAAATCCTATTAATTGGCAGGTTGCTTTGCTACTTTCCAAGGCTTAGTATAGTGCTCTGCACACAGTAAGCACTCAGTAAATATGATTTAATGGATGAATGAATGCCCACTGGGTCGTCGTGTTGGCTGCCATGGTCTCTAGGCTTAAAGTCCATATTTCTGTGCAGTCCATCCCTTTACCAAACTGTGCTTAAGAAATCGTAGTCATTTACATTGTTGATCCATAATAACCCTGTGGGAACTGAATCTGAATTCTGGTAATTGTATGTGGGTGGGAATTTGAACTGGTGACCCTCTTTAATAATAATAATAATAATAATGGTATTTGTTAAGCGCTTATTATGTGTAAAGCACTGTTCTAAGTGCTGGGGGATACAAGGTGATCAGGTTGTCCCACGTGGGGCTCACAATCTTAATCCCCATTTTCCAGATGAGGGAACTGAGGCCCAGGGAAGTTAAGTGACATGCCCAAAGTCACACAGCTGACAACTGGCAGAGCTGGGATTTGAACCCATGATCTCTGACTCCATAGCCCGTGCTCTTTCCAACGAGCCATGCTGCTTCTCTTTGCAACTATCTTTAATTTCTTGGTCTCCATGCTCATTCTCATTACTTGGCTTTATAAAACTGCTATTACACCATATAAAATATTGCTTCTTAATGATACAAAAAGTATACATTGAATTTTATTCTTTCCTAATCCTGAGGCCTCTTCTTTTCCCGTATATACTACTATGTACAATCAAATGGTTCTTAGGTACCAGCCCAAATAATTACTGTTCTCCTACACTCAAGTTCACCATTAATTTTGTCTAAGCACAAGGAATCAGAGATTCCTATTATGAAGAATTATCATCCATTATTAGGTAAGGCCTTCATAGGCATTAATGAATGTTCATTACTGTTTTTTGACTCTCCACTGATGAGTCACCTTTTAGGCAGGTTCTATCACTTAAACTCAGTAGAGTTTGAAAGAAAAATTAAAGACAGAATGTAGAAGTATCAATTCAATGTTTAGGGTAATAAAGAGCTGTTCTGTTTATAAAGACATAATCGTCTTCATTCTCTGTGATGTGGATAGGCGGGTGCCAGCTACTTCTGTCTGCATGCAGAGGGGAAATGAACTGTCCTATTTGATTATTTTAGCCAGGGAGGTGCTAGTCTAGGCAAGCAGTGACCAAGTCAACTCTGGCAGCCTGCTCTTTCACCCTGCAGCTTTCTATGCTCAGTTACAAGGAAGGTAGACTTTTCCTTTCAGAGGGCTGCTCAAAGAAGATCTGCTCTGTGCAAGAGGTTTTGTTTTGGGGGGGGGGGGTTAATGGCTATTTTTAAGTACTTACTATGTGACAGACACTGTACTAAGTGCTGGGGCAGATACAAGATAATCGGGTTGGACACAGTCCCTGACCCGTATGGGGTTGGCAGTCTTAATCCTCATTTTGCAGATGAGGTAACTGAGGCACAGAGAATTGAAGTGACTTGCCCCAGGTTACACAACAGACAAGCTGCAGAGCTGGGATGACAATAATAATGGCAATTGTTAAGCACTTACTATGTGCCAAGCACCATTCTAAGCACTGAGTAGATACCTACAACATAATCAGGTTGGACAAAGTCCCTGTCCCTCATGGGGCTCACAATCTTAATCCCCATTTAACAGGTGAGGTAACTGAGGCACAGAGAAATGAAGTGACTTGCCCCAGGTCACACAGCAGACAAGTGGTGGAGCCGGGATTAGAATCCAAGTCCTTCTGGATTCCAGGTCCATGCTCTTTTCAATAGGGCATGCTGTTTTAGAGTTGCACAGGTGAGCAGTTCTTTCGCTGCTCCTCTGAGACAAACCCTGAACCACTAGTTGTTTTAGGCAGATTTAAAGACACTGATAAGTTCAATCAATTGTATTTACTAAGCACTTTCTATGTTTAGTGCACTTTACAAAATGCTCGAGAAAGTACGATATAACTATATAACAGAGTCGGTAGACACATTCCATGCCCACAATGAGCTTACTGCCTAGCGGGAGAGAGGGACATTAATATACATAAGTTACAGATAGGTACATAATAATAATAATAATGGTATTTGTTAAGTGTTTACTATGCACAAAGCACTGTTCTAAGCACTGGGGGGATACAAGGTGATCAGGATGTCCCACGTGGAGCTCACAGTCTTAATCCCCATTTTACAGATGAGCTAACTGAGGCACAGAGAAGTGACTTGCCCAAAGTCACACAGCTGACAATTGACGGAGCGGGATTTGAACCCATAACCTCTGACTCCAAAGCCCAGGCTCTTTCCACTGAGCCACACTGCTCACAAACACATGCACACACACCCACAAACGCACCAATACAAACCCCTAGGCTGTAAGGTAGACTTCCTTTTCACTGATTCAAACCTGACTCCTCCCCTTTGATCTGAAATAGTGAGGTTTTACTGTCCTTGGGTTAAGGCAGGCTTCTGCCTCTGGGTCTTTAAACCTGGAATCCTGTCTACAGAGGAACAGTGTAGCTAGTGTAAAGAGCCCGGGCTTGGAAGTCAGAGGCCATGGGTTCTAATCCTGACTCCACCACTTGTCACTGTGTATGTGACTTTGGGCAAGTCATTTAACCGCTCTGTGCCCTCAGTTACCTCATCTGTTAAATAGGGATTAAGACTGTGAGCCCCATGTGGGACAACCTGATAACCTTTTATCTACCCCAGTGCTTAGAACAGTGCTGACACATAGTAAGCGCTTAACAAATACTGTAATTATTATTATTATGCTGAGAGCACTGAAGATGTGATTCTTTAAGAAGATCAGGTTCCATTTTTCAACAAGTTTTGCCTCCTGCAACTAGTAATGTTCTGTTCCTCAAGTTCTGAATTATTGGAAAGGGATCAGAATAGTGGAAGGTTCTAGAAGATTGCATCATTGGTCTGTGGTTTCCTCTGACATTGTATAGGACACGGCCTCTAGGCTCTGAGAACAGAGCTGTGGGGCTAAGATGGGCAGTTCTCAGGATCTTGGCCTGTCCCCTCCAGCCGGAATTCTCCACTCTCCATCCTCAATAGGTTAAAAGCACGTGTCTGCTCACCCCAAGTATTCTCTGCTCCCCACCCAAATTCCCCTCCAGACCAAACCAATTGGGATTGGGAATTTCTAAAGCCTAGTTGCCAAATTCTTCAAGGACCCATGGGTGGGTAAACCAGCTTTTGTTTCTATGATGAATTTCCTTTTCCAGTTTGAATGATTTCCTTTCATCTTTGCACTTTTTGGATACTAAAAGCCAGGTCAAACTGAGACTATTTAGCAGAAGCAATCATTTCCCACTAATCAATTCCTTTCATCTCTAACCTTTTTAAAAAAGTTTTACTTTCCAGGCTCTTCCCAATTTACTAGCTGATGTTTATCCTCGGTCTGTTTCAGCTTATACTGATTTCTAGGTTCCTGTTTTCCCCCTGAATCTCTCTGTGTCTGATTATTTTCCCCTTGATGTATTAGTTTACATTTTTCAAAGGTGAATCACATTATGTTGTATTTTTCACTTAAATTTCCTAACCTTTTTCAGCCCATTCATAATTTTTCCACCTTTGCTGTTTACAGCAAAACCTTCCAAATTGGTATCACTGCAAATTGCCTGATGTGGGCTTTTCCTTCTCTTCTAAAAGATTAATAAAGATGCAATATCAGACTGAATCGAACTTGATCTATTAGAGTGACAAATAAAGAGCCATCACGCAGTAGAGAAGGCATTTGAAAAAAACACTCAAAACTCTCCAACCTTGCGATAACCTTGTATTATCTCTCTATTACAGACCAAACCACACTACAAGAGTAAAGGCAGATTCAATCTTATTTTTAATATTTTTATTAATCATCTAAAAGAGCAGGATAAATGTCACAGTGCTGTACGTGACACCTACTTGGAGAATGCTACCTTATTTTTTATATAAAAAGGGCCAGAGAAAAAGCATAAATGGTCTGGAGATTCTGCTGAAAATGTCATGCACAGAGGCCCTTGTATTATAGCTACAGAGACATTAAAAAAAATCCTGCAGCAGACTATTTATTACAACTACCTGCCATGGGGTATGTCCAGAATGTGGTGAATGTTATCCAATGTGCAGATGAGAGTTCAGGCCCTTTGGACTCCAGGCAGACATAAAGAATTCACAATACTGGGTAATGTGTTACCAGCTGGGCACAAACTTAATGAAGCACCTGTGACTTTCTTGTCACAATATGCAACTCATAAGATGAAGAATGCCTGCTGTCTATAGTTTGATAGTTTAAAAATCAAGGGGTCAGATTATTTCAAATCCTCGCAGCTCACAGTTACAACACATTCACTCAAAAAGGTATCCTACACTCCTGCTGTCCCTCATTCTCCTATGGCCTTTGACTGAAAATCACTTTAAGAGCTGCGGCTGATTAGCAGATTGAATCCACATGGTACGATTTCTGAATCTGCTTAAAACTCAGGTCCTGGAAACACTGTGAGCTTAAGGTTACACAAGGACTTTCATTTCCCTATTTGATGGTTTAACAGATCGCTTTATATAGTTTCTCTCAGAACTTTTCATTCAGGTCTTCTAGTGGGATTACATTCACTGGTTCAGGTGGAGTGGTCATTGTTGAGGTTAGTAACATCATGACTTATTAGGTCAATTTCCCCTTTCTGCAGGAGATGACAGCTCCTTCTACTAGTTTAATTTTATTTCTCTTTTAGGGGTGGGGGACGTGTCAGGGTTACCAGCCTCCCTGGCTTATTCTGTAATTGCAAAGAGATTGAGAAATGAAACTTGGGGACTAAAGGCAGGTGATGTCATTTTTACTTTGCTTTTTTCCCTTCTGTGTTCAACAGCTAACATTAGGGTACTTCATTTTGTTTGTGTATGTGAGAAACAGAGGGAGAAAAGAATAGAGACAGAAGAGGGAAAGGGAATGAGAAAAGGAAAGATAGAAAGGCACTATATAATATTATAATATTATACTATATTTTTTTTACATCACGTTCATCAGGCCCCTAACTAAGATCTGTTCATGTCCCTCTGGTCCATTTTGCACTTAAACTGAAGAATCACAAGATCAAAGTTCTCCCATCCCATGGTACCTCTACTTATCTCTGCTCCAGCATAATAAACCTATTCTCAGTGGCCTTAATCCTCCTCCCCATCCTACTCCAGACCCTCATTTTCTGCTAACACAGACCTCCTCCCCACCCCACCATCCTACCAAGTCTTGACAATCAGAAATTAGATCCCAGGATGTCAACCTCCAGTGGGAAAGCAGTCAAGTCGATGTTAGATAATATTTCAAGGAGAAAGGGGTGGTCCACAGTGTCAAAAACTGCTGGGAGGTCAGAGAGGATTAGGATGAAGTAGAGGACATCGGATTGGGCAAGAAGGAGGTCATTGGTGACCCTAGAGTAGGTTTCCGTGGACTGAAGGGAGTAGAATTTAGACTATTATAGAGAATCAAAAGAGAGGAATGGAGGCCGCGGTGGGTAGACCAGTTGCTCCAGAGTTTGGAGAGGAATGGAAGGCAGGAAAAGGGGCAATAAGGGGAGTGATGCTTGGGGTTAAGGGAAGATTTTTTGAGGATAGGGGACACGTGCATGTTTGAAGGCAGTGGGGATGATATCACTGAAAAGTGAATGGTTGAAAATGGGGGTCAGGGAAGGGAAAAAGGGAGGGGGCAAGTGTTTTGATAAACAGTGAAAGGATGGGGTCCGAGGTGCAGGTGAAGGGGGTGAATTTTGAGAGATGGGGGAAATCTCTTCTTGAGATACTGCTGGGAAAGATGGGAGAATAAAAAAGGGAGCAGGAAGAGGGAAAAGACTGAGAGGATGGGGGGATTTTAGGGAGATCAAATCTGATGGTTTCAATTTTATCAGTAAAGTATGGGGCCAAGTCACTAAGGGTAAGTGGTGGCAGGGGTACTCCTCAAGGCCTTCCAGTGGTTGCCCAACTTCCTCTGCATCAAACGGAAACTCCTTACCATTGACTCTAAAGCATTCGATCAGTTCAGCCCCTCCTACTTTACCTCGCTGATTTCCTACTACAACCAGCCAACACAGTTCACTCCTCTAACAACAACTGATCCACTCGATATGCCTTGATCTCATCTATCTTGCTGCTGACCCCTTCCCTTTGTTCTCCCTCTGGCCTGAAACCCCCTCTCCCTTCATACACGACAGACCTCCTCTCTTCCCACTTTCAAAGCCTTGTAAAATCACAACTCCACCAAGAGGTGCTTAGTACAGAGCTGTGCACACAGTAAGTACTAGGTAAATTCAATTGATTGACTGATTGAGCCATTTCCCCTATTCCCTCTCACTTTCACATTGCCAATGCATTTGGATCTGTAGACTTTAAGGACTTGATATTCACCCCGTTCTCAGCTTCACAGCATTTATGCGCATTATACTTAGTTTATTTTAATGCCTGCCTCCCCCTCGAGACTGCAAGCTCCTTGTGGGCGACTCTGCTATATCGTACTCCCCGAAGCACCCAGCAAGATGCTCCTCACACAGTAAGTGCCCAATAAGTACCACTGATTGATTGACTGAAGATGCATCTCTCTTATGCAAGATTCACCAGAGCCGCCGAGTCTAAAGGAAATAATTACGTTTCCACATTTTTAAAGAGCTGAAAGGGGCTCATGATCACCTACACAGTGGGGCAAGTCTCAGCATCTAGCCCTGGGACATCAGAGAGCCTCCAGTGAGAAACTCAGTGACTGTAATGTCTTCCCCCCCCCATCAGCCTGTAAACTCTTTGAGGGCAGGGCTGATGCCTTTCCCAGTTACTGCACTTTCCCAATTACTTAATAAAGTGCTCTGCACTACACGTGGTAGATACTTAATCAATACTGTAAATTAATATGGGATGTTGAAGCTCAACATGCTCACCACCTACTTCTGAAAGGATAATTCCAATGCAAACAAATAAATCAGGTAATCCAAGTCTTCGGCAGTTTTAATCCCTATGCCATCAATCAATCAATGGTATTTATTGCGTGCTTACTGTACACAGAGAAAAAACACTCGGAAAAGTACAATAAAATAAAGCTGAAAAATGCAATTCCTGCACACAAAGAGTCTTCCTCTAATCATGGCAGTCATATTTTAAGTTATACAAGCTTTATTTCTGTATTAATTTTGCAATCCAACTCTGTTGCTATATGCTTTACCTTGAATATGTCTGCGCTGTTGGGATTAAACAGTTGATGCTTCCCAGATCCCAAAATAATAGGACCTGAAGCCTTTTTTTCTCCATAGGCATAAAGGGACACGGTGGCCGTGGTGCCAGCCTGCTCAAAATCTCCAGTCACTACAGTTACCTTCCAATCTCCCTCTGAAAAAGGGAAAAAAAATGTGGTTAATAAATTGATCCAGGATATTTATTAAGCTCTTACTGCATGTGCAGCACTGTACTAAGCACTTGGAAAATGACAGTGCAATTGGTAGCAGCATGGAAGAAGGTAAAAAAATATTATAAACAAAAAGCAGCATGGCTTCTGGGAGTCAGAAGATCATGGGTTCTAATCCCAGCTCCACCACGTCTGCTGTGTGACTGGGAAAGTCACTTTGCTTCTCTGTGCCTCAGTTATTTCATCTGTAAAATGGGGATTGAGACTGTAGGCCCACATGGGACAGGGACTGTGTCCAACCCAATTTCCTTGTATCTACCCCAGCACTTGGTACATTCAATCATTCAATTGTATTTATTGAGCACTTTGTTTTCCTAAGCACTTAGTATATAATAATAATAATAATAATAATAATAATAATAATAATAATGGCATTTATTAAACACTTACTATGTGCAAAGCACTGTTCTAAGTGCTGGGGAGGTTACAAGGTGATCAGGTTGTTCCACAGGGGGCTCACAGTCAATCCCCATTTTACAGATGAGGTAACTGAGGCACAGAGAAGCTAAGTAACTTGCCCAAAGTCACACAGCTGACAAGTGGCGGTGCTGGAATTTGAACCCATGACCTCTGACTCCAAATCCCATGCCCTTTCCACTGAGCCACGCTGCTTCTCTTCTATATGCCAACCACTGTGCTAAGTGCTGGAGTAGATAACAAGATAACAAGAACCCATGACCTCTAACTCCCAAGCCCGGGCCCTTTCCACTAAGCCACGCTGCATTGGGCCTACCAAGTGCGGTATCTGGAGGGCTGAAGGACTTTTTATTTAGGAAGCAGTGCAAGTAATAATAATAATAATGGCATTTGTTAAGTGCTTACTATGTGCAAAGCACTGTTCTAAGTGCTGGGGAGATACAAGGTGATCAGGTTGTCCCACGTGGGGCTCACAGTCTTAATCCCCATTTTACAGAAGAGGGAACTGAGGCACAGAGAAGTTAAGTGACTTGCCCAAAGTCACACAGCTGACAATTGGCGGGGCTGGGATTTGAACCCACGACCTTTGACTCCAAAGCCCGGGCTCTTTTCACTGGGCCACTGTCGCTACTACCTATGTGGAAGGCCTGAAACGCTTGTGCAGCTGAATCATCGTGAGGATGGCAGCTTTGCTCCCTTTAGGTAGAACAGGGACAGGTGGGCTCACAACCATTTTCAGCACCGGACTGAATGGCTGAATGGGGAGCGGTTAGTACTGTGCGGTTGACTCGGCAACATTAAGCTGTTGATTGCATAGCCAACTTGGGAACTGGGCTGATACAGCGTGCTGGAGGGAAAAGGAGATCGGGAACACCATTACGGGCCATGGGGTCAATGGTGGAGAGGTCAGCCCTCTCTGTTGCATTTCTAAAGGTTTTAACCCAGTTAATGATAGCATTTATTAAGCGCTTACTATGTGCCAAGCACTGTTCTAAGCACTGGGGAGGTATCAAGGTGATCAGGTTGTCCCACGGGGGGCTCACAGTCTTAATCCCCATTTTACAGATGAGGTATCTGAGGCACAGAGAAGTTAAGCGACTTGCCCAAAGTCACACAGCTGACAGTTGGTGGAGCTGGGATTTGAACCCATGAACTCTGACTCCAAAGCCCGGGCTCTTTACACTGAGCCACGCTGCTTCAGTTCTGGAAAACTACCGGGGATGGCGTTGGAGAAGCAGCATAGTTTAGTGGATAGAGCGTGGGCCGGGAGTTAGAAAGACCTGGGTTCTAATCCCTGCTCTGTCACGTATGCTGTGTGACCTTGGGCAAGTCACTTAACATCTCTGCGGTTCATTCAATCGTATTTATTGAGCACTTACTGTGTGCAGAGCACTGTACTAAGCACTTCAGCTACCTCATCTGTAAAATGGAGATTAATCAATCAATCAATCAATCGTATTTATTGAGCGCTTACTGTGTGCAGAGCACTGTACTAAGCACTTCAGCTACCTCATCTGTAAAATGGAGATTAATCAATCAATCAATCGTATTTATTGAGCACTTACTGTTTGCAGAGCACTGTCCTAAGCGCTTGGGAAGCACAAGTTGGCAACACATAGAGACGGTCCCTACCCAACAGTGGGCTCACAGTTTAGAAGGGGGAGACAGAGAACAAAACAAAACATATTAACAAAATAAAATAAATAGAATAGATATGTACAAGTAAAATAAATAGAGTAATAAATATGTACAAACATATATGCATATATACATTAAGACTGTAAGCCCTATGTGGTACAGGGACTGTGTCCAACCCAATTACCTTGTATCTTCTCCAGCACTTAGAAAAGTGTTTGGCACATGGTAAGCACTTAACAAGTACCATAATTATTATTATTATTATTATTATTATTATTATTATCATGAAGACAGAGAAAGGTCGACAGGCTTTGGAAAGGGAGAGTCTGGGAAGATCTAGTAACTCAGTGACAGATGGGGTGAGGCAGGAGGCTGGGCAATTTAAGAGGAAAGATGGAATGAGCCAAAAGTAAACCAGGGTGGTTGAGTGGTTCCGGAGATGGGATGGGGTGCAGAGAGAAAGGAGAGAAAGAAAATGCATCATGGAAGCCATTAGGTGGAAGCATCCTGCAGAGATGATGGTGGGAGCACAGAAAGGTCCCGACAAGCAGAGCATAACAGAAACCATTAACGGAAACAGATCTATGAGCTGCTATCTGGCTTAGTAAGAGAGACGAATTGAGATGACATATATTTTATCATTATTTCTGACAGTTGTTGAACACAGGAAGCGATCCAACCCAGCAGTCTCCCAGTTCTAGGGGGGGTTCTGGGAGGTGCTAAACTCTGAGGTTCAGAGGAAAGTTCGCAAAAATCCTGTAAGTAGGTGGGTCGCCCAAACCCAGTGTAAAATCCCCTCCTTCTGCCAGGATTCTCAGGATTGCCTGATCCCTGCCCAAAATATTTCACTGCAATTGCCAAAATACTTGCTTGGCCTGCAGAGTAGTTTGTACAGTGGGCAGGGAGAAATTAAGTCACTTCAATCAATCAATCAGTAATTACTGAGCACTTACTGTGTACAGAGTTGCCTGCTGTGTCACCTTAGACATGACACAGTTTTCTCCTCTGTAAAATGGGGGTTAATTACCTTTTCTCCCTCCCCCTAAGATTGCAAACCCCAAGTGGGACAGGCACTGTGTCGATTTGTTTATGTACCTACCCCAGAGTTTAGCAGAGTGCCTGACACATGGTAAATGCCAAACAAATACCACTACTATTATTAGTAATAGTTTCAAAGTGGGGTAAAATCCTCAGAATTCCTATAAATCCTCCATCATAATTGAAGGTCCTCTCAGATTGTATCTTTATATCCTTTGGAATGGGGCACACACGTCATTTGAATATCTCTAATCATCTTAATAAAACTTTCATTATAAAATTCTTTCACCAGCACGCCCTAGACCCATAAAAAGGAAATTGTGCTCCTGAAGAGACTATGGAGAGAAAGGAATTCAGTCTGAATGACGTGTACTCTCTGACTATTGCCCTTTGCATGTGGCAAATTCATCTTAGAAGACTTCAGATCATCTTGAAACTAGAAAACAACCAATCGCTCACAGGCCACAGACCTGCTATGTATAAACCTTTCAGCCTGTCCCCACTGACGTGATTCACCTCAGCCCAAACCCGTCAGCAGTTAAAATACCACTCCACCACGCAGCAATGTCAAGAAGACTGTAGCCATCTCCGATAACTTCCTGAAGGATGTCGAAACATCCCACGGCAGTTATTGAGGGCCGACTATGCAGAACACTTTATGGAGTTCCTTACAGAGTCCCCGATAGTGTGGAAACTCCCTGTGGGCAGAGAACGTGCCATTTCTTTCTTTTGTACTTCCCAAGTGCCCTGTATGGTGCACTGCACCGAGTGGGCACTCAATAAGTGCTACTACTGCAACTACCCTAAAAGCAAAAAACACATTCCTTACCCTCAAGGAGCTTGCAGTCTAATGGAGAAGTCATTCCAGCTCTGTACAAAGTGCAATCTCCTTATACTGTAATCTCCTTGTGGGAAGGCAGAGAGAGATGAGGGCTGAACCAAGACACTGGCGACCCTGGAGTCAAGGAAACCCGCTCGGTCTCTCCTAAGTTAAATTTATCTTTTCTCCTCCTCCTGGGAACCCTCGAGGGCACCCCCACCCCAGGCCACTGGAGCTGTTTGCCCAGATCAGCGGGCCTGGCGACAAAAGCTGGCTGGGGATGGGGCACCCCTCGCCCCCACCCCATTGAGAAGTTGTATTGTACTTTGCCAAGCACTTATTACAGTGCTCTGCTCACAGTAAGTGCTCAATAAATACCACCGATTGATTACCATTTCTCCAGTAAAACTTGGCCTCTGTGGTTTGTTGCATGGCTCAATGGAAAGAGCACGGGCTTTGGAGTCAGAGGTCATGGGTTCAAATCCCAGCACCACCAATGGTCAGCTGTGTGACTTTGGGCAAGTCACTTAACTTCTCTGGGCCTCAGTTACCTCATCTGTAAAATGGGGATTAAGACCGTGAGCCCCACGTGGGACAACCTGGTCACCTTGTAACCTCCCCAGTGCTTAGAACAGTGCTTTGCACATAGTAAGCGCTTAATAAATGCTATTATTATTATTATTGATGTTGTTGTCTAATCCAGGAACAGAGGAACTCTGTTTTTAGACCAGCTCTCTGGGGTCACTCTTGCACTTTGAGTCTTGGGAGCTCAGGCAGGAATAATGAGTTCGGTTATGTTTTAGCTACTGTTTCCTAGATTGGAGGTGGAACAATAGGACAAGTCACTTCACTTCTCTGTGCCTCACTTTCCTCATCTGAGACTCATTACCTCTTCTCCCTCCTACTTAGACCGTGAGTCCTGTGTGGGCCGGGGACTGGTAACCAAGCTGATTACACTGAACTTACCACAGGGCATAGTAGAGTTCTTGGCACACAATAAGCACTTAAATACCACAATCTGTATTATATTTCTCCCTGGACCCAGTGACAGGGGCAGCTGCCTGGGCCCACTCTGGACCCCTCAGAGGGGTCAGGGGGAGGGGTGTCAACCAGCTTTCCTTGCCATTCCTGGTGCTATGGGCAAACAGCTCTAGTGGCCTGGGGAGGGAGGGGAATGCCCTCGAGGGTTCCCGGAAGAAGGAGAAGAGATAAATTTAGCCTGGAGGAGATTCAGTGGGTTTCCTTGACCCCAGATTCACCAGAGTCTTGGTTTAGCCCTGATCTCCCTCTCTGCCAGGAAGCTATCCTGTCCCAAAGAAATGAGACCCTGAGGGAATAGTTTAGGGGAAATGCTGTAGATGAAATTTTGTCTGTCATAGTCATCTCACATACGCTTTTCCAACACTGAAATCAATCAACTTTTCCTCCTCTTTTTTGCATTAGCAATTTTGATATTACAAAGTGAGGCCCTCACTGATGCTCTCTCTATTCACCAAAATCCCAGCCGGAGCACTTAAAATAAAGAACTTCTGTGGAACGGCATTTAACTGAAGCATATTGAATCTAAATTAAAATGAAAAGCATCACAATTCTGGGGAACACAGACAGTTTATTTTTAACTGGGCTGAAATTATGTATAGGGCTCTTATGTGGCTTCCTTAGATCTGTTACAAATACTTTTTTTTGTTTTTTCATCCTACATCTCCCAGAACTTTATATCTGGGAGAACAAATGAATCCAGGACCTAGGTTGGGTCTTGTATTTTCTCTCTTCCCAATCTGAGTTCTTGGGTTCCTTCTCATTACCACCGTTCAATCAATCAATCAATCAGTGGCATTTATTGAGCGCTTTTCTATGTGTAGAGCACTGTACTAAGTACTTGGGAGAGTACTATACAACAGAATAAGCAGATACATTCCCTGCCCGTAAAGAACTTACAGTCTAGCCAGAGGAGACAGACATTATGTAATTTATAAAATATAATTTAAAACGATGTATGTAAGAACTAAAGGTTTGGTTGAGGACCAGTTCAAAGCTGAAATTTGTGTAATTCAGTATTTGTCGGAGTGCAGAACAAACCAACAAAAATCCTAAACCTAGTAGGTTTGACCATCTAGCATCTGGACACATAATAAGGGCTGAATAAGTGTCATCATTATGATTAGCTTTGTTGGCCATCCAGCACATTAATCTCATGCTAATGATCTCCCAAAACAGTACAAAAATTCCATTCTTCGCCTCCTCATTCACCAGCTCTCCTGTCGGACCCTTCCGAGGTAATCGCCAACCCAGTCCTTCAACATGATTTCTAGGATATCATTTTTTATCAGATGAACTATGTCTAGCCATGACATGTCTGCCTGACCACGCCTCTGGTGCAACGGGGTCTCAATCTGGCCATTTCTTACCCTCCTGTCAGTATTTCTGGCCCACAATCAAGTTTCGGCTATCAAGCACCTAAGCTCAAAGTTTCCAGTTTGTTCTGAGTTTGGTAAAGATGCTCTCTCTCTCCTGCTGCTTTTATCTCCCTTCAGGGCATAAAAGGCAAACTTCAATGAGATGAAAAGTCCTACAATTTAGAAGACGAATTCATTCACAACTGCCTGCAAAACCAAGGGATTTTCTTTTCCTGTTCATTTTTTCCTGTTCTGTTATTCCTTTAAGAAGCTTCTCATTCAACTGTGCATCCTTTCCAGGCATTATTGTGTCCCATCATTTATCTAGATGCTCATAAAATGTTGCCCACATATTCAGCAGCTCATTTTCTCCAGCAAATTCAATCCCTACTATTTATCACTGGATTCACAACAGCAGTTTATATATGTCAGCATGCTAATTTAAAAAAAAAACGGGCTGCTAAAGGGGCTTTTGTATTGAATGTACCCATTTTGGCTTGGCACGCAGAGATGCAAACCTTCAGCGTGTTTAAGTGGCACCCCTCTAGTTTCTCTGCATGCACAAGCACTGTTCTTGCTCGTTGAAGGCAGTTACAAATGCTTGTCTCCCTTAGCTCAGACAAGTGACACTGTATTAGAATTTAAAAACACCTGGCTCTAGACATTCATTTAGTACCTTAGACCACCACCACTCTGCCTCCCTGGGAAGCAGCGTGGCTTAATGGAAAGAACACAGACTTGAGAGTCAGAGGTCATGAGTTCTACTCTTGGCTCTGCCACTTGTCAGCTGTGTGACTTTGGGCCAATCACTTAACTTCTCTGTGCCTCAGTTACCTCATCTGCAAAATGGGGATTATGACTGTGAGCCCCACGTGGGATAAACTGACAACCTTGTATCTATCCCAGTGCTTAGAACAGTGCTTGGCACATAGTAAGTGCTTAACAAATACCATCATTATTACTACGCAGTCCTCTTTCTACAATCATGCATTTCACAGCTAAAGCCTCAACCAATGCTGTATCCTAGCAAAAAACTTAGAGGACGTTGCCATGGCTAGGCTAGCATGGCTTACTGCCGTTAAGAAGACCATTTCTTTTGGAGCAAAAGCTTCATATGGAACAAGAGAAAGGGAGGCGAAAGTGAAAACAGGGTAAGGCACCGCACACATCAGTGCTTAGTACAATGCCTGACATTAGTAAGCACTTAACAAAAGCTATTAAAGAAAAACAAACAGGACAACAAGATGAGTGACGGCTTTTTCATATGCCCTGTCTGGCTGGGACTGTGGGTCACAAATTGACCTTTACAGCCACACCCTAACTCGTTAGTGAGCTAATAACTGTGATAACTGTGGTATTCGTTAGCGCTTTCTGTGTGCCAGGCACTGTACTAAGCGCTGGGATGGATACAAGCAAATCAGGTTGGATACAGTCCTTGCCCACATTGGGTTCACAGTCTCAATCTCCATTTTACAGATGAGATAACAGATACAGAGAAGTAAAGTGACTTGGCCAAAGTCATAAGCAGACAAGAGGTGGAGCCAGGATTAGAACCCACGACCTTCTGACTCCGATGCCCGTGCTCTGGCTCCCACTATGCCACGCTGCTTCATGCTGGGGGTTGCACTGTGTTGGGTGAAGTGATGGGTCCAGTAGAAATCCTGAAATAGCTGGCTAAAGTGGGCAACGGTGATTGCAGTGGCTACCAAGATCACCACTAGCTGGGACAGATCCTACAGCAAATCATCAGCACTTGGCTATGGTCACTTTGGCTGTAAAAGGATCTTCCACAGAGGGACCTTGCATCTATTGATCTTGGGAAACAGGCCAGGAGTCAGGAGATCTAGGTTCTAGTCCCAGACCTACCACTTGCCTGCTGGATGACCTTAGGCAAGGCACTCAACTTCTCTATGCCTCAGTGTCCTCATCTGTACAGTGGACACAAAATACCTGCTCTCCCTCCTGCTTAGACTGCCAGGACTACGTAGGACAGGGACAGTGTCTGATCTTCTTATCTTCCATCTATTCCAGCAAAGCCCAGGGTCTGGCTGAATCAGTATCATTCATTCATTCATTCAATCGTATTTCTTGAGTGCTTACTGCGTGCAGAGCATTGTACTAAGCGCTTGGGAAGTACAAGATGGCAACATATAGGGACAGTCCCTCCCCAACAACGGGCTCATCATTATTACTGGTAGCAGTAATTGATTGCAATGATGCATTTGGTACTGGTACAATGATGCAAATATTTGTACTGTTTTCCTCACTATATTGGACGAATTATAGTTCACGTACACCAGGGTAAGCAGAAAATATTTCAAGTTACTGATACCAAACACTAAATATTAAAATATTTCAAGTTACTGATAACAAACACTAAATATTTATAATTATTCATTGTTAATAACAATAATAGTCTATTCACATGGTCTCTATAAACATGTTGCAGCTTAATATACCAGCCCAGCCTAGCCTCATCTAGACAAACAATGCCTTTAAATCCACCTATGGATATTACCCCTTCACTTTACCCATGCTCCTTAAGAGTTATGAAATACTTTTATTTTCTTTGCCCAGACTTATTGAACCCACTGGATAATGGAATTCCAACACAGACAGTAGAGAAGGGAGACTGGAATCAGAGGAAGGAGAGATTGAAGAATTTAGAACTCCATCCACTATTTGAGCAACCTGTATCAGCGACATTATTTGAAGGAGGTTTTACCTGAACCATAGGTCTGAAATAAACACAATTTTCTTTCCCAATAGAAAACAAATGCAGTTCTTTCTAGTTATTTCTGTTATTCAGAATAACATTTATAAAGGTAAAATATGGCCTAGAAATAATCTAAAGAGTAATTAGATTTAATGGCATAATTAGGATTTGACAGGGGACAGAAATGGGGTGTTTGATTCTCTGAATATCTTAAATATAACAGGAAACTACAAACAGATATTTAATTATGTTCTTGAGATTTCTCAACCCAAGTATTTATGACTGTGAGGAAAGTTATGTTGACTAGGATTCCTGAAAATGTCATTTAAATCAATTCCAAAGACCAACAAGCTAAGAAGAATATAGACCGGCAACTGCAGGTTGACTTGGAGAGTAAAGAATTAATGAAAGCGCTGATCACATATGGCATCCTAACTATGACTGCCATAGTCACCCAAATGAAATTAAATGAAGATAAATTGATTATTAAGCAAATGATGAATAGTGAAGACATTCAAAATTATTGGAGTGCAAGGAGAAGCATCTGCCAGAATTATTTGTGCAATTTTCTTTATATATCAAAATAGAATTGATGCAGTTTAAGGTACTTTCAATCAATGTTTTTAAAATGAATAAGAATAGAAAACTATGCAAAGCACGTAATGTTGAAACAGAAATAGATGATTTTGGATGATTAGAAAAAGCAGCAACATTTACCATTCGCTTCCTCTTGCGTTTTAGGCTGATGATTTATTTGCATTTCTGCAAATATAAAAGTGAAGTGCAGTTAATAATAGAACTGTCTGATGACATTAAAGGGAGGGAGTGAAGGATGAGTGGGAATTAACTGTTTCAAAATCCTAAGTGAGCAATTTGTTTTACCTCACAGTAGGAGTACATGCATGCCTGGGCAACCATATGTGTGTGTGTACAGTCTCTCTCTCTCTCTCTCTCTCTCTCTCTCTCTCTCTCTCTCTCTCTCTCTCTCTCTCAAGAAAAAAAAAAACTTCATGGCAGCATAGGTCCTGTAACCCTCTCAGAGGGAAAGAGGAAGTGTTTACAGAGACCTGAAAAGTAATAAAGAAATTCTGTGCTCTCCCCTACAAAACATTGCATTAATCCTCACCTTGAAGATAGAGTTCAATTTCTGATTGAATTATGCCTTGGGACATATAGGGAAGCCACCTGAGAAAAGGGGTGGAAAAAAAAGGAAATTAGCCACCTGAGAAAAGGGGTGGAAAAAAAGGAAATTAGCTGCTTTTCACTTTTTTCCCCCTTGAATGAACATGGAATAGGATATGCTTTCTAAAATGAAGCTTAAAGCACTGAGCCTGTCTACGGGTAGGTGTGTTTGCAATTGCTGGCATGTAAATCATGGCAACTTTGCTTCATTGAGTGGCTTTTGGGGCCAATCAAAAATAATTTTTCTTGATGAAAAGATGTTTTCCAGGTTTTCCACCCCCAGAGAAAATTGGAGAAGCCCAGACAAAGCCCCTGGAGAGCTTAAGCACTGCATATCTCCCTGAGTCAGGTCACTCTCACAGACTCAGTCTGGACTCAGAGTTTTGGAAAATTTCAAAGGGAGATGGTTCATAAGGTATAACTCAGACCTGGTCCTTTCTCTTTTGGGGGAAAAAAATGAACCACATCGCTTACTCTCTCTTGGCACCCTACCTAGCCCCTTCTTTTCAAAGGCACTAATGAGGCAAGAAGACTTGAGACAGAGACACACCTTGCTCAGCCCAAGCATCAGGCTTTCGTTTGAACTCCTGCTCAACAGGTCAGACCAATTCCCTTGAAACAGATTGTTGGGCAGAAGGTCCAAGATCTAAGTGTTTCCAGAAGCTGAAGATTAACTGGTAGATCCCACATGTGACCAGATGAAGTCAGAGATTGAATTAACCAGTGGCTGTTGGGCAGTTCAGAGCTTCCATCTGGTCTGTATGATAGCAGCATCTAGTTGTCATGCTGCAGTTTTGCCATTAGGCATGTGTGTGTATATGTATAGTTCAGACCCATTTATATGTGTGTGTGCGCATATAAAATACATCCACATATATGAAATAGACCATTCTGAACCGGGTGGAACAATTCTAAGGGTCCCTGATCTTTTAACCAACAGGAAGTTGTTAAATATGTGATCCATTTTGTGGACCCTAAAGAAAAATTAATAGATGTTGATTTAGATCCCCTCTGCTGGTGCATTATTTCCAGGTTCAGTGAAAAAAGAATACTAGCAGCAATCAGAATTAAGGTAAATTCTAACAATTAAAGAGTATGGATTTGTGTCCATCTGATCTTTTTCAAAAAAAAAAAAAAGAAAGAAAAACCTCTCAAGGTACTGTATTAAAATCAGAGCATAAGGCTGTGGGTGTGCAGCAAAAAAGAGAGGGATGTGTTTAGAGGATCTGGGGTGGACAAAAGCCATCGCTTCCTGGAGACGGGTTTGGAAATGAAGCTGCACTTTTTTTGGCTCATAAAAAGAGCCACTGCCCGGTAGTATCTCTCTCTCTCTCTTTCTCTCTCTCTCCCTGCCCTAATTCAGCTTCTCAGTGGGTTTTCTTTAAGTAGTTAAAAAGAGAATGATAGAACTCTTTCCTTTCACTTTTGCAATTTCTGCAGCTGAGGATTTTCCACTGGCCAGACCACCACGCTAACTGCCCATAATGAGTACATGCTAAAGTGCCCTGTCATGCATGTTTTCTCAAACCATGTTGACCCACGGGAGACTGGACTCAACAATGAGCTTATCTCCCTAGCCTCCTGGCAAAAGAAGCTGCCCTCATTTCTCCATAAAAACCCCCTGCCAGATCCATAACAATCCTGCCCTGGAAGGAGAGTTGTCTGTGGCCATCTCCTTGCAGATATTTTGCAGATATTTTATCACTTATGCTGCTCCAGGAGGCACACAGGGCAATAACAGCCACAGTTCTTAATAGTTACTTGATCAGTGTATGCTATATAACATTATTAATAACTTGAAGGATTATCTACTTTGCACAGTCCAAAGAACTTCCACATCAATTATTTCATTTTATCCTCTCTCCTTTAAGGTAGGGAGAGGCAGGCATGACAGGCCCTACTTTACAGGTGAGGAAACTGAGGCCAAGAGTGGTAAAGTGAGTTGCCCGAGTTCAAACTGCAGGCCGGTAGTAGACCTGCGACTAGAACCCAGGACTCCTGATTCCCAGGCCCATGTTCTTCCAATCAGGGCCCAATAGCCTGAAAAACATTTTCACCTCAGTTCTGTTCCAGATTGCATCGCTGACTAGATGACTTTTAAACCTCAGAATTTAGTATAAGAGGGAAACAAGGAAGCTTGTTCTCCTTCTTCAGAAGGCTGAGGACAACTCTGGATACTTTAAGGATCTTGCCCATACTCTCAGTTGCTACTTAGAGAAGCAGCACGGCTCAGTGGAAAGAGCCCGGGCTTTGGAGTCGGAGGTCATGGGTTCAAATCCTGGCTCTGCCAATTGTCAGTTGTGTGACTTTGGGCAAGTCACTTCACTTCTCTGGGACTCAGTTACCTCATATGTAAAATGGGGATTAAGACTGTGAGCCCCCCCCGGGGGACAACCTGATCACTTTGTATCCTCCCCAGCGCTTAGAACAGTGCTTTGCACATAGTAAGCGCTTAATAAATGCCATCATTATTATTATTATTATTATTACTTAGGATCCAAGCACAGGGCAGCCACCCCAACGGCGCGTGGAGAGTTTACGATCCTGGTTGGACTGTGACTGCAGAATCTGGAGGGAGACACATAGAAGGCACATCTCCTACAAGAGGCCTTCACTGACTAAACTCTCATTTCCTCTTCTCCCACTCCCTTCTGCATTCCCTTTGCACTTGAATTTGATACATTTATTCACCCCTTGTTCTCCCTTCCTAGACTCCAAAAGAGTGATGCTAGAAGTCACAAACCAGAGAATTAGGCTCCAAATTTGCTAACCATCTTACCCCTCAGGGGGCAGCTGGGTGACACGTTTGATGCTCCTTTGGGGCATTTGGAGGTTGGGAAGGAGGTATTTGATGTGAGCGGGTATGTAAGGATAATTAGACGCCAGATATTTATAGAATCGATGGATAAACCTTAGGACTTTCACCTTACCTTTTCCATGCAGTTAGAAAAGAGATGTTTGATTAAGAAGTTTGATTTTTATAGTTAAAACCCATAAAGCCATTCTTTCCCCTGGAATTCTCTTTCTTTAATTCTTCATTTAGTACTTTCATTCCTTTTTTCTTTTTTTAGCAATATTAAGGGATACTTTCCCATCTGTTTTTTTGGTTGCTTTTGCCCCCACATAATCTCTCCCTCTGCTATTTCCAGACTTTGCTTGGTTGTTAAGAAACAGCACTCCCAATTTCCCAAAATCCTGTTTTTCCCCTGCACCTACCTCCATCACCCTTTCCTCCTGCTGGCTGCTGTGGAAAGATTCCAACAGAGCCACCCACCCACAAAATGGACTCTAACCCATTTACCCACAGACAATTAGGTTTTAATTTAAAAAACCTGTTTGTGTGATTTATCCTCGCACCTTTTATAGGAAATTCTAGTCTTGTAGTATTGTTCTTCTGTGGCAGTGGAGAGCAGCACATTCCAATAAAGAGACATTAAAGGGTTTGGACTTGGCATGCATTGCCTGCTTTCAGGAGGTCTGTAAATTAAGCCATCACTGGTAGGGTGATGAATGGTTTGGAAAACAAAGGTACCATGCACCCGCTTTCCCTTGAAAATGCAAAATGCAAAATATATCCTTTTCATACTCACTGGGAAAATATCACTTTAAAACATTATCACATTTCGGACCCATGTGATTCTCCATTCTCACCCAGGCTGTGCTGAACTGTTTTTCTTCTTTTTCTCTCTTTCTGTCCCCATCTTACCTTCTTTTTTTCTATTTTCTTCCCTTCTCTCCCATCTCTCTCTCCTCCTCTTTTTCTCCTCCTCTGCTTTTCTCTCCCTATGCCGGTGCTTCTCTACCCCTCAATTTGTCCATCACTTTCCCTTCATCCCTTCTTCCCAATTTCCTCCTTACCTCTGATTGGCCCTCTTCTTGGTTAGAGAACCACTCTTTCATCTCTTTCCACCAGTCCCCTTTTTGGGGGTGGCCCCATTCTGCCAATGTCAGTGTTCCCCTAACCCAGTCTCCCTTCTACATCCTCTCCTTAGCTCCATCCCTTTAACAGAATGCCTGTGTCCCCTACAGTCCTGGTCTCTAGTCATTTCAGATCCTGAGCCGAGTGCAACCTAGGGTACTTAAAGTGGCTTTCCTTGAAATGGATCCAGTAATCAGTCACCAGGGCAACTGAAGCCCTGATCTCTGGGTGGAGAGGGAGGAGGGTATGCTTATATGGAAACAAGTGCTCTGCGGGACTTGGGGATGGCTCTCAAGTCTGTTTTAAATCTGATGGGACTCAGAAATGACTCCTTCTTTAGCTTGCTCAAGAGGTTACCATCCAAACTCACAGGGAGGGTGCATACTGCCTGCATGCGTAAAATGCAAAATCAATCTATTGATCAAATTTAGTGAGCACCTCTAGACTGTAAGCTCCTTGTGAGCAGGGAATGTGTCTCCTAACTCTGTTGGATTGTACTCAGCCAAGGGCTAAGTACAGTGTTCTGCACACAATAAATGCTCAATAATAATAATAATGTCCGTATTTGTTAAGTGCTTACTATGTGCCAACCACTGTTCTAAGCGCTGGATAAATACCACTAATTGATTGAGCACTTACTCTATGTGGAGCTTTGAACTATGCACTTGGAAAAGTACAGCGTGGCTCAATTGAAAGAGCACGGGCTTTGGAGTCAGAGGTCATGGGTTTGAATCTTGACTTTGCCGCATGTCTGCTGTGTGACCTTGGGCAAGTCACTTAACTTCTCTGAGCCTCAGTTACCTCATCTGTAAAATGGGGATTAAGACTGTGAGCCCCATGTGGGACAACTTGATCACCTTGTATCCCCCCCAGTGCTTAGAACAGTGCTCTGCATATACTAAGCACTTAACAAATGCCATCATTATTATTACAATGAAGTTATTAGACATGGTCCCTGACCTCAAGGAGCTTACAGTCTAGCCGGGGAAACAAATTTGAAATAAATTACAAGTATTGAGGGGAGAAACAGAGTTTAAGGGTATGAATATAAGGGGAAAGAAGGGTGAGAGAACCCAAATGCTGTAGATGAGGTGGAACTGCTCTAGCGCCAGGAGCAGGGGGAAATAGGGTGGGGAGATAAAAATCTGGGCTCAGCAGACAAACAGCCAGCTCACGGAGGCCTTTTCGTGTCAGAGGAAGGTGAAATCATTTTGTTACAGTTCTGGAGTAAACGATACCGTTCACAGTTGAAGACCGACTCTCCTTCCTTCTCCGGTTCTCTGATGATGACTTTAGCACAGTACCAGTATTGGGATCGCTCACTGGCCTCACAGTGCAACAGCACCTTCTGCAGATTGCCAAGAGACACTGCTTCTACTTGAAACATATCAATCTAAAGACAGAGAAGAAACCCACAATATCAACCAGGGTCCAGCACATGACAAATGGGAGCAATAACAATAGCACAAGGAAAAGTAGATAAGCCTTTTGATGCTGACATCCAAAAGGGTAATAACAGAAGAAAAAGAAGCAAATTACATTTTCATGCATCTAAAATGTATATTTTTCCAGGATTCCCTCTCCCGTCTCCACTTAAAGTGTCATCCAATGTGAAAAAGACTAAATTAATCAAATTCATTTTGGACTTCTTATTCATCTGGATGCTTGACCTTGATGAAAACGGCTAATACAAGAGCCAAGTAGCCGATGATTAGGTGAAAGTCAGGCTGACCCTACAGGTTCACTCACTGAGGAGCAAGCAATTCCATTTCTATAAACAATGCTTATGAGCCAAGGTGGGTGGAAACAGAAGAAGACGCAAAATAGGAAAAGGAGGAATTCAATTTTTTATTTTTCTTCTTCCTTCGTACTCTGAGGATTTATGGTAAGCACTTCTCTCAGCTTGGGGATGCAAATTGCTAGAGCCTAAATTCTTGCATCCTAAACGTTTTTGGTCAGTTTACCGCAACAATATACCATGATATATTTGGTGCACTGAAGGAGGAGAATTGGAAGTACAATAGTTAGAAGGAACTCAGCAAAAATAAACACTCTCTTGTCCTCCCGGGATACAAGAACAACACCATGGTCCAGAATCCATCTCTGGTGTAATAATTTGACCAATTCCAGAAACTACAGCTAATGGGTTGTTGCAAAAAATGACTTAGTCACCTGTATTAGTAGAGAATTCTGGGATCAGGTTCTGGATTTCTTAAAAAAAAATTAATTTCTTCCAGAGGATCCTTAAAGTCCCTTTAATCCTATGCAAACGAACTGTTTTCTGCAGTTCTATTAACCAATTACTGAACGTGGGATGCCTGAGTAGCACAAAATGTTGAAATTTTTGGTTTTGGGTGCAGGCTGACACCAAACGTGGCCCTATTCAGGTATGTTTCCAATCCATAACAACATGGTGACAGTGTAACATGGATCATGGACAGAGGATACTGACTTCCATATGGTTGATAATGATAATAATTGTGTATTTCTTAACCACTTACTCTATGCCAGGCACTATTCTAAGTGCTGGGGGGGATACAAGGAAATCAGGTTGGACAGAGTTCCTGTCCTGCATGGGGCTCAGAGTCTTAATCCTCATTTTATAGATGAGGAAACTGAGGCACAGAGAAGTGAAGTGACTTGCCCAAGGCCACACAGCAAACAAGTGGCAGAGCTGGGATTAGAACCCAAGACCTTCTGACTCCCAGTCCCATACTTATCCACTACTTGCAGTGTTTTCATTCACCTGGGGGTTACACATGAGATGCATGAGTGCTCTGGAATTCTCCATACACTGGCTGCATTGCTATCAAGAGTTTGTTAAGAATCCAGTACTTGACACCCCAAATTATTGTCAGAATCCAAGCATCCTTCTGGCATGCAGTACTCTCTAAAGTGTCCCATTTGTGCCAGAGCTACCAGGATTCTGGCATGACACTTTTGGAATTGGTAGTCTATAGCCCTGGCACCTCCAGATTTTGGATTTTACAGACCTGGCACCTCTAGACTCCATGGTTCATACCCCTGGTATCTTTAGGCTTAGTTGTTCGTTGACCTGGTGATTCTGAGCTTCGTGGTTCATACCTCCAGCACCTCAAGGCTTTGGGACTCCTAGCCTGGCACCTCCAGTAGTTCAGCCTTGGAACCTCTGGACTTGCCATTTCAATTATGAAAGCAAAAACTACATCTCTATTTTAGATTTAATTACCATGAAAATCAAACATTCCTACAGATCGATACTGGCAGGCTGCTCTTTCTGCTAACTGGTTCCTACTGGATGTGTGTAATATTGCTGCCATGCAGCTTTCATAATGCAGAACAATCAAGCAACATTTAAAGTGTAAAATCACATCACTTCTGGGCATGGGGCACCTCTTTCATTACAAAGTAAGCACAGGATGGCACTATTTAAAGCTTGCTGCATCTATGATCTCTTGCTGGTGATTATGGCCTGATGTTTGGCACACTCACTACAGAGGTCAGTTTACCAATCTTGACTAGTGAGTCACGATTACTGATCTCTAGGAACTAAAATTCAGCCACTCAACGAGCACCGAGCTTGCCATAACACAGTTCCTCAGGTCTTGAATTACTGCTCTACAGGCTGCAGGAATCCCAAGAAGCCCTTGAATGGGGAGCTGAACTGCGGGGGGACTTGAAGATGTTGTTCAGCACAGATGCTAGAAACACAATGAAGCAGGACTTCAAACAACGACAACTAGTTGTGGGACTGCCAGTAAGCAGTAGCAGCACCTAGTCCAATCTAGAGGGTAAACTCCAAGTGGAAGGGAAATGTCTAGCAAATCTGTTGCATTGTACTATCCCAATGCTTAGTACAAGTGCTTAGTGCATAGTGCATAGAGCAGAAGCCTGAGTCAGAAGGTGATGAGTTCTAATCCCAGCTCTGCCACTTGTTTGCTGTGTGGCAAGTCACTTAACTTCTCTGTTCCTCAGTTACCTCATCTGTAAAATGGGGATTAAGACTGTGAGCCCTCTGTGGGACAGGGACTATGTCCAACATGATTTGCTTATATCCACCCCAGTGCTTGGTACAGCACCTGGAACATAGTAAGTGCTTAATAATACCATAATAATTATTATTACAATGCTTTGCATACAGTAAATGCTTCATAAATACTATCGATCAATTGACTGAATGCAGCAATCAGAAAGCACAAGCTCATTGTATAACTGAGGCACTGAACGTTCAGCCAGAAGTGTCAGATCTACAGCTTCCAATGGAAGAGCAATTTTCTAGAGTATATAGAGATAACTTCAGCCACACCCTCACATGTAAACAGCTGCTATATTATCAGCGGCAGCATCAAATAACAACAGATATGGATTCCATGATCAATCACAAATATCCTAATACATATGGATAACAGGGTGAATTCAGATATACCTAAAATTAGGTCATTTGCTATTCCATCATAATTACTATAAGTACATGAATGTCTAACTATTAATAATAACAATAATAATTGTGGTATTTGTTAAGCACACACTATGTGCCAGATACTGTTCTAAGCACTGGGTTGAATACAATCCCCGTCTCGGCTCACAATCTTAATCCCCATTTTACAGATGAGGTAATTGAGACACAGAGAAGTTAAGTGACTTGCTTGAGGTCACACAGCAGACACGTGGCGGAGCCGGAATTAAAACCCAGATCCACGCTCTATCCACTAGACCATGCTGCTTCTCTATGGACGCCAAGAAGAGAAGACGAAACTGCTATAGAGCAAAGCCAAAGTCCAACTTTAATCCCATTCTGGCATGGAAGAGCAGATAAGGTAGGTACAGGGTAACCCCTGGTCCTAGAAAAAGATAACGTTTTTGAAAAATTGTTTTTATCTGTAGCCATGTGAATGGCTAGTCAGGACAATTGTAAGGGAGTCTCTTCTGTCTAAAAGCAGCCCCAGAGATAATGCTAACTCTAGCCTTTCATGGGTGATGGAAGAAGTCAAAATTAATTTTAGTTCTCAAAGTTCACAGGGGAAAGGGATGGGCACATTTTGTCATCTGTACTTTTCTCAAACACCTAACCTTTTGACACAAATTGTATGATAAAGAACCTCTAAAATAGTCCTCTGAGTCGTTCCTTCCTAGAAATGCTCCCGTTAATGATTTAACTCATGTCCTAGATTTGAGATCACATAAGCAGTGCCTGCTCTGTATGTAGGAAAATACATTATACCTTACTTATCTTATAAGTCTATCACCAGAACCCCTACAACTTGTCAAGTTTCACTAAAGTGAATATTTTACTCTTGGGAAAACTCTAGTTACATAAAAATCAAAAAGGATGACATCTTCGCTATGTAAAATAAGGTACTCAAAGGGCTAAAAATATAGCTTTAATGGTGCTTTTTAAAGGGCCAGTGTATTATTACATGAAATTTGCAGGAAAAGATTCTTCTGAGACTCAAAGTCTTTTAGTCTTGGCAGAACATGTTGATACTTGGTCCCTGGTGTTTTTCTCCACATTTTTCTTCCCTCTTTCCATTAACACTAAGTTTAATGGCCTTCTCCTCCATGTTTGACTGTTCACTGCTGGATAGCAAGGACTCTGCTCTCTCTTCAGAACTGTCTTTCAAATACTGTACATCAATCAAGCAATGGCATTTATTGAACACTGACTGAGTGCTAAATGTTCTACTAAGAGCTTGGGAGAGTAGAATAGTAGCAAGATACTGGTTCTCTGTCCTTAAGGACCCTATAATTTAATTTAATTAAATCCAATTTAATGAGTTTACAATTTAATGACATGCCAGCAGGATAGCTTCAATAAAGAGCTCCTAAAATCAAAGCAGGGTGTCTGTATCAATTCTAAAACATCACATATAAACAACTCTAAAATGCCATGCATAAAATGGACCCTTGCAGTATGCTGCTGAGACTCCAGAGACTTTCATGTGCAGACTCACCTGTCCTCGCTGAAATTTCATGGGCATGTCAGATTTATGCAGAAGCCTTAGGCCAGAGTCTCCTCTTTCTCCGTAGATACATAGATAAACTGAGGATTTGGTTTCTGCTTGCTTCATTTGGCCAGTGTGGACATAAACATGGTACTTCACCACTATCAAGTCAAGAAATGGAGACCAGTGTGATCCAAGTTGCTGCTGACTTAAGGTCATAAGGGTTCAGAAAGGGCATTGGCAGAAGTTGCTCTTAAAGAGCTGTCCCTCCTTGAGGTGGAAAATCACAAGTTTGTTGACCTTCAGGACACTTATCACTCCATCTCCCTCCTACCATTCCTTTCCAAGACCCTTGAGAGACTTGTCTACACCCACTGTCTCAAGTCCTTCTACTCCATTCTCTCCTTGACCCCCTCCAATCTGGCTTCTGGCCCCTTCACTCCACAGAAACAGCCCCTTGAACGGTCACAAATGATCTCCTTCAAGTCAAATCCAATGACTTCTACTCCATCCTAATCCTACTCGACCTCTCAGCTACCTTCAACACTGTAAACCACCCCCTTCTCCTGGAAACATACTCCACCTCGGCCTCCCTGACCGTCCTTTCCATGTTCTCCTCCTATCTCTCTGGTGGCTCATTCTCAGTCTCTTTTGCGGGTTCCCCCTCTGCCACCCACCCTCTAAGTGTGGGAGTCCCTTAAGGTTCAGATCTGGGAGCCCTTCTATTCTCCATCTACATCCACTCCCTTGGAGAACTCATTCATTCCCATGGCTTCAACTTCCACCTCTGTGCAGATGATTCGCAAATTTACATCTCCAGCCCTGATCACTCTCCCTTTCTGCAGTCTTGCATTTTCTCCTGCCTTCAAGACATCCCTGCTTGGATATCCTGCAGACACCTCAAACTTACATGTCCAAAACAGAACTCCTTATCTTCCTATCCAAATCCTGTCCTCTCCCTTACTTTCCCATCACTGTAGACAGAACCATCATCCTTCCTATCTCATAAGCCCATAACCATGGCATTATCCTTGACTCATCTCTCTCATTCGACCCACATATTCAATCTGTCACTAAATCTTGTTGGTTCAACCTTCAAAACATCACTAAAATCCGCCGTTTCCTCTCCATCCAAACTGCTACCACTTTATTATCCTTCTTGCTGATCTCCTTGCCTCTTGTCTCTCCCCACTCCAGTCCATACTTCACTGCTGCCTGGAAAAGTTTTCTACAAAAACTTTCAGTCTGTTTCCTCGCTCCTCAAGAACCTCCAGGGGTTGGTTGCTCACAGAAACTTTTTGCCACCGACTTCAAAGCACTCTATCACCTTGCCCCCTCCTACCTTGCCTTGCTTCTCTCTACAACCCACCCCACACACTTCTCTACTCATTGTTCTCACCACAGACCTTTTGTCCACATCTAGCCCCTGGCCTGGAACTCCCTCCCTCTTCATATCTGACAGAAAATTACTCTTTCTACCTTCAAAGCCTTATTGAAGGCACATCTCCTCCAAGAGGCCTTCCCTAAGCCTTCCTTTCCTCTTCTCCCACTCTCTTCTGTGTCACCCTGATTGTTCCCTTTATTCACCCCTCCCTCAGCCCTACATCCCTTCAGCACGCAGCTCGTCTGCCTCTCAGGCTCATGCTCTTTCCACAGGGCCACACTGCTTCCCAATGCACTCATCATTCTGAAGACCATCCCCCAGCCTCTGGACACCTCTTTCTGTGGCTTCTGCCCTCTGGCCCCACTGGCTTCTTGGTCTAAGAAGAGGCTAGGCCATCCATTCTCTTTCTATCTTTACCTACCTCATTCTGTGTTTTCTAGGAAACCCTTTCCCATTGCAATCTGTTCCCCTGGTAACACCATCATTCTCTCCCTCTCTCGTCTCTCTCTCAGGTTTCAAAGGACTAAAAATGATCTTCAACCTATCTTGCAGCCGTAATATGACTGCAATGTTGTGAGACTTTAAGGCCCCTGAGGGAAGAGTCCATGTCTTTGTATTCCACCAAGTGCCTCAGTATGGTGCTTTCCACATAGAAGGTTTTTAATAAACATGACTGATGGACTGACGGATAAAATGCGTCACTTGGGATCAACAACATACCTGGAAGAACTGGTTTCCCTTCGCGCTCTACAGGGAGCTCACAGATGATGTCCCCATCACCATAGGTTCTAGATAACCACTTGTTTGCTTCAAAGTATAGGGTTCTGCTAATCCTTAGGTGCTCCATGGTCACCTATAGTTAAAAGAAATGACAGTCATGTGGTGAAGCTTTGTACTGAAATTGTGTATAAGCCATATGAGTGCATATCCCCTGGGTATATGGTTCATTCATTCAGTCAGTCAGTCATATTTATTGAGCGCTTACTGTGTGCAGAGCACTGTATTAAGTGCTTGGGAAGTGCAAGTTGGCAACATATAGAGATGGTCCCTACCCAACAGCGGGCTCACAGTCTAGAAGCGGAAGAAAGGGGTTCAGATCTGGGATCCACTAGATGGTCAGTCAGGCTGGCATTCTGCTCCTACAAATGCCAATTCTCAATGGGCGCAGAGCAGGTAAGTGATTTACCAAAGTCTGAGTCATCTCTACAGAGGAAAATGAGCCACCATTTGAAAAATACTCCCTGAATCCTGGGTTTCTTTCTTTACTTTGGAAACATGCTCCAAGCTTCAGTCTCAACACAATGGCATGGAGATCTTGAATCATTTCCACTGCATTTCTAGAGATGAACTGATATCTCCCTTCTTTGGCCCATTCAGACAAGATTGCTTTGGCCGGGAGTTGGCCCCCTAACTGGTCCAGAAATCTGATTGACAGCAGTGCCCAAAGATGATGGAAGCTCAGCCCTGCTCTCCCCCATCTGCTGCTGGAAGCGGTGCAACCTGGACTGCCAAAAAGGACAATGGGAGGAGTAGGAAAAACCCAGAGGGTTATAGATGATCTGATGACATCAGCAATCCTGCAGGGAACTCAAGGCAAACAGTAAGTCTCTTGAAGATCTTGCTCATTATCTGTACATGAGACTTTTTGCTATAACTTCCTAATGCTTATCATTTAACTGGAAAGTGAAGGTAAACCATAGTCTTCCCAAGTGACTGAGTGAATATTGCAAGAAGAAGCCTAAAATTTCAGAAGGCTTCTATGAACTACTGAAGTCATTTGAAAGCAGACATTTGATTGGAGATTGGGTCGAATGATGATTTTTTTTCCCCAGGAAACTGCTGATGCTCCTGCTACTCAATGGACTGGCAAATCTTTCATAAGAAAATATCTTTCTGATGGACCTCCAGCCTTTACAAATCTCACATCTTTCCTGGAATCCACAGTGCAGAGGTGAATGAAATGAAAAAAACTGAAGAAACATAAACCAAATCTTCCAGAACAAATGTTCCAGACAGTCGCTGAGTGGTGAGTTAGGTTTTCAGCACCCACAAATTGCAATCCAAACAATGAATTCAGTTATACACACACTCAGATAGGTATATATACATGTATTTGAACTTGCTGGATACATATATATTTTATCCAACATGTATGTTTTGGTCCTGAAGCCTTAAGACTGAGACTTGTTCTTTTGTTTAGATGTATATGTATATATGTGTATTGTTGCTTAATCATTCAATCAATAGTATTTATTGAGAGGCTATTTTGTGCAGACTGCCCGACCTAAGCCCTTGGGAGAAGTGAATGGATATCGGAGACATGCTTCCCTGCCTTTGGGGATCTTAAAATCTTGTGTCTAAGGGGTTCCAGAATTGAGCCATAAGGGAAGTCGATAGTTAAGGCGGGAGAAAACAGAGCCAAAGAAGAAAACTGAGGTAAGAGAAGAACCAGAAGAAACCAAAGTTAGATAGTATTTCCAGGAGAAGGTTACACAGTATTGAAGTCAAGCAAGAGGCGGAGGAGGGTTAGGCTGCGGTAGAGTCTGTTAGATTTGGGAAGAAGGAGGCCACTGGTGATCTTAGAGAGTGCAGTATCACTGGAGTGAAGGTGGTGGAAAGTGAATTGTAGAAGGTGAAGAAGGGAGGTGGAAGGGATGAAGTGGAAGCAGGAGGTTCACGCAATCGTTTCAAGAATGGTCAGGCCCAGAGGCATTACCACTGGCTTCACCTTGAGCTGCGTGGCTCAGTGGAAAGATCACGGGCTTTGGAGTCAGAGGTCATGGGTTCAAATCCTGGCTCCACCAATTGCCAGCTGTGTGACTTTGGGCAAGTCACTTAACTTCTCTGAGCCTCAGTTACCTCATCTGTAAATTGGGGATTAAGACTGTGAGCCCCCCATGGGACAACCCGATCACAACAACCCGATCACCTTGTAACCTCCCCAGCACTTAGAACAGTGCTTTGCACATAGTAAGCGCTTAATAAATGCCATCATTAAACTGCCATGACCAGATAGAAGCAGAGTTGCCTAGTGGAAAGAGCAGGGGCCTGGAAGTCAGAGGACTTGGGTTCTAATCCTGGCTCCACCACTTATCTGCTGTGTGACCTGGGACAATCACTTACCTTCTCTGTGCCTCATCTGCAAAATAAGAATTCAATAGCTGTGCTTCCTCCTACCTAGAATGTAATCACCATGTCGGACCTGATTATCTGGTATCTACCCCAGCAGTTAGTACAGTGTTTGGCACATAATAAGTGCTTAACTTATTATTATGATTATTATTATTGTCATTAGCATGAACAGATGTACAGAAGACACAGTTGCAGTCCCAAAAGGTCAGTAGAATATTCTCAGTTTGCTCTTACCTGAGCTAAATGTAAAACCGTTTCCCTATTTCTCAGTTTTACAAAGAACAAAATGAATTAAACATATTTTCTGTTACTTATGTAATTTTGATTCATGCTTCCCCTATCTTTTGAGTTTCTCTGACTTCCTTTGACTATGTCATTTGACACAGAAGCTGTTAACTGTTACCCGTATTTCTTTTAAATAATAATTTATAGAATACATTTCCTGCAAGATGCGACAGTTTTTAATAGTAGTTGATTATTACAGAAGCATTATTCCCTTTGTAAAAATGGGATTCTCTATGGGCTTTACATGCAATTCTTAGTAGGGTATTTTCCCCAGAAATCTCCTTCCTCAAAGCACCCCTATTAAAAACTCATTATATTGATTTATAATGATTTGAAATGTGAGCCTGTGAAATTGAGTATACCAAGAGAATAGAATGGTACTCTCAAATTTTCAAGCTGCAGACATAATTGGACTAGAGGAGCAGAGATCAGAAACCAGGGAGATGTAAAATGCCACCCACTTTCCTTAAAATCCTATATAATGGAAAGTTCATTCAAAATAAAGTCTTTAAAAAAAAGTGTCTTTCTTGTCCCAAATCCTCAGCAGTCATAATTTCTAATTCCTAGCTGATTGGAATGGAGTTTTAATTGAGGACCAGACAAAAATTTCATAAACTCATTTGGAGCGCTCCCCCTGCTGATTTACAATCTCAAACTAGCGGCTTTACAGCAAAACATAAGCATACTTTACAACTCTCTATTGATTCCCTGAAGTGCGGGGAAACTCTTAGTTACACTGAGAAATTTGACCCCATGTTTAAAGAAGCTGGAACCAACAATATACAGTGCATAGAGGATAGTTCACGGGAGTCACTGTGAAACTTGTGAGGTGGTGGGAATGGAGTTCCCAAGGATTAAGCTCTAATTCTAAATTTACCCGGGATTTGTGTGGACTAGAGCAATTTATTCCATCTCTCTGAGGTGTTTTAGTTTCTTCATTACATGGCCCTGGGAGCAGGAGGTGAATTTCATCAATGCACCCCCTCCATTCTGTCTCCCATCTCTCTCTAGCAGCAAGTCAGTTATTTCCCCTAAGGAAGGATCTGATAGGGATGGAGAGAATAAGAGAGAGCAACACAGTTTATCTAGGTTCCAACTGGAATACCCCAAGGTGGAATAGTGGCCAAAAAAGACTGTGTGCATGAATAGATATATGCTTTCCTGACATATCTGCCTTGATTACTGTACAGATGTCATCTGGAAAGGATAGATCTGTCACTTGATGTGTCCCTAAGACTACTGTGTACCTAACTAATGATGAGTGGAATGATGGAGAGAGGGTATGAAAGGAGGAGCAGAGGATACTTTAAGTAGTCAAATAAGCACACTATTCTCTCTACAGAATAGTTCATGGATAAAAATTGCTGAATGAATAAACATCTGAAAACACTCTCTGACCACATCATGCTCTGGCAAGATAAAAATGGTGCTTGCCAGTCCTAACAAGCGACAGACACAGTCGCCAGGAAAGCAAACCGTGGCACAACCTTTCAAAAGGTCCTATGCCTGATTGTCAAAAAACTACACTATTTAGCCAATTTTCAATTATCCTTGAAAAATAAAGGCCAAGGATCTCATGGATGATTGAAATCCAGAAACTTCATTATTTCCCATCTAACATGGCTCTCTCCTATAATTTTTTACCAGAACTATCAAGCAGCTAGTAAAATAACCGAGTCAAATTTCATTATCTCGTATTGCTTTAGCCTCTCTCTGTTATGCGCTAACAAATATTCACTGGTCAAAAGGCCACCAGGGGATAACAGAGAGGCATGATAGACTTGTAAGTTTCATGAATGACATCTTTAATCCTTGAGTAATAATAATTATGGTACTTGTTAAGCACTTACTGCTCTAAGTGCTGGCTTAGTTACAAGTTAATCAGGTTGGACATAGTTCCTGTCCCACCTGGGGCTCACATTCTTAGTCCCCATTTTACAGATGAGGTAACTGAGGTCCAGAGAAATGAAGTGACTTGCCCAAGGTCACACAGCAGACACGTGGCAGAGCCGGGATTAGAACCCAGGTCCTTTTCACTCCAAGGCCCTTGCTCTGCAGCACCCTCCCTCCTACTCTCCTTAAACCTTCACACTTGCCATTCCCCTTAATTGGAATACCTCTTCCCCCACCTGACCTCCCCCCACCAGCTTAATTCATTCAATTTAGTCATTCAGTCATTTATTGAGCACTTATTGTGTGAAAAGAACTGTACTAAGCTCTTGGGAGAGTACACTGCAACAATAAACAGACACATTCCCTGTGCATGGAATGTACCTGTGCTTCCCATGCTCCTATGGACTGCCACTATTCTTCCTCTCATCAAACCACATATCTCCCCTTCTTCAAAATATCACCCCAGTGTAGGGTCACCTGTTTCCAGATGCTGCAATTACTCCAGCAACTAGGCTAGTGACCTAAACAGTGGCAGCTAGTATCAAAACAGTTATATATTTGACTCATATTTAAACACAATTATTTGTATTCAGTACAACTTGGAGCTTAGTACGGTCCTCTGCACAGAATAAGCCCTCAATAAATACTATTCATTGATTAATTGAGAGATTCCCTGATTAGACTGTGAGATCTTTTTAGGAGGACCACGTCTTATCATTACGTGTTAAGGCCAGGCACAGCAGTTAGTGAATAGTTAATAATCATCATCATCGTTATAATCACATTAATAATTATTGTGGCATTTGTTAGGCACTTATTATGTGCTGGAATAGATACAAGTCAATTGGGCTGGACACAGTACCTGTCTCAAGTGGGGCTCACAGACTTATTCCCCTTTTTACAGATGAGGTAATTGAGTCACAGAGAAGTTAAGCAACTTGCCCAAAATCCCACAGCAGACAAGTGGCAGAGCCAGAATTAGAACCCTGGTCCTTCTGATTTCCAGGCCCATGCTGTAATACTGATTCCAGTTATTTCCAACCTATGTCTTTTTCATTAAACTCTGCTCATAACCCCTCAACTTTAATTCAAGTTGAATTTTTATCAAAGGCACCAATGGTAAACTTGGACTCCACAGGAAGTTAGATTTAGCAGGTTAGAGATTGTATCAAAATGGTGAAACAGATTTGGGGTGAGATGTGGAAGTGAACTGGTTTGAGAGTTAAAAAAAAAAGTCTAGATTCTAAAGTATTGACAGGAGAGAAACTCTTTGATCTGCCAAACCAAACAAATTTCCTGAAAAGCTTCCAGAAGTGAAGGGGGCTAAAAAAAAATTATGATTCTGTTGCATTTTCCCTCAATTCTGGAAGCCAGAGGCCAGGGGAAAAATAAAATGTTTTCAAGTGTTTCCAGTGAGGAAACTGAGGCACAGAGACGTTAAGTGACTTGCTAAGGTCACACAGCAATAAGTGGCAGATCAGGGATTCAAACCCAAGTCTTCTGACTCTCAGGCCTATGCTCTTTCCACTATTTTATTTTATTTCATCATCTGTGCAATGACCCATGCTTCTTGACTTAAACTGACCTGGGGCTTGGATACTACTTTGTTATTAAAATGGTCTTACTCAACGTAAAATAGCATGCTGTACTCATGTCCAAATCAAATACGCAAAAAATGCTGTTACCTTTTCTAACTTCCATTCGGGTTGGCCACTGGTTCCATCATGTCCTATTCTTATTTTATAGAGCTCACCAACATTTTTTAGCTTGATCTGAATGGAAATAAAAATAGAAAGGCAGAATTACTTTAAAATGTTGTTTCCAGTCATGAGTCGTCCCCTCTGGCCCCTAATCTCCGGGATCTCTTTTGGGAGAGTCCCTAAAAAAGGGAAGCAGAGATGTCATGTGACTAGACTGAAGTAACACAGGTGGACGGAGGCAAGAGAGAATGTGACTCTGAAGATAGAGAACCCCACTCATCTCCTCTTATTAGGCTTTAGCCACACTTCTCACTTTGACCCCATTTCTTCAGCTGAGATCTGGCTTGGAAGTTCTTTCCCTTTTCCTGCCTTTGTTGATGAGCAAAATATGGGCTTTTGATAGGATGAGAAGACCAACTCGAATCAGCGGAGGGCCAACATCTCCTATGGGCTCAGCCAATATGAGGTTTTGTTGTGCCTCATCCAATGGGAAAGGATGATTGTAAGGAAAGGCAGGGGATGGTGGGGAGTGGGGAAGCAGATCCTGTTCTGTTACCTAAATTCCCTTGGAATTCTCTGGGAGTTCTGTAGGGGCTGGACCATAGAAAGTTCAAGACTGAACTCTCCAAAGAGGCTCCCTACTTAGTTGTCTTATTGAAAGCATGCTTGTCTCCTGCTGGTGAAGAAATCCAAGTTCCACCACTTGCCTTCTGTGAATCTTTGGAAAGGTAACTTATTTTAAATTTCCTTATTGTAAACAGAGATAAAATACCTGATCTCCTTCTCTCTTAGATGGTGAGACCCATGTGGTATTTTGTATTTACTCTGGTGCTTAGCTCAGTGTTTAGCCCAAAATAAGCACTTAATAAATACCATCATCATTATGGTCATTTTTCATATTCTAGACATGGACATGTTCTCAGTTGCAAGGCAGATATATGTCATGGGGATAAAATTTGGAGGGCCATTAGATGGCCAGAACCATCTAAAATGTTGCATTTACTCGCATTATTATTATTATTATTTTATTTGTTCAGCCATTGCTATGTGTCAAATACTGTTCCAAGCCCTGGAACAGATACAAGCTAATCCGACTGGACACAGTTCCTGTCCCACATGGGGCTCATAGTCTAAGTAGGAGGGAGAACAAGCATTTAATCTCCATTTTACAGTTGAGGAAACTGAGGTACAAAGAAGTTAAATGACTTGCCCAAGGTCACACACAGCAGTAAGTGGCAGATCGGGGTTTAGAACCCAGGTCTCCTGATTCCCAGGGCTATGCTCTTTCCACTAGACCATGTCATTTATCACAACAGAGGATTATTAAAATCTTGCAACCTTGGCACTGTTTCTTAGGAACTAAGCCAGTATTGCTTTCCCCTTTTAGCAAACTAAGGTTGCTTGGGTAACAAGCCCAATTTTCAAGAAAAGTTGACAGAGCCCTAAGGTTGGGCTACAGACTTCTTTCATGCCTCTGGATTTAGACTTCTAGAACAGGGCTTGGTATCCTGAACAATAACTTTTCACTCTAAAATTGCAGGCAGCTTTTCTGGCTCTTCTTTTACATGGGATTCTTCCAGATGTGAAGAAACTGAAACCCATAACGCATTAAGTGCTACCACATATCCTGGCCCACAGGCTCTCTCTGTTGGTCCTCGGTGATTTGTGTCTGCCTGAATTTTTCTCTATCCAGATTTTGCCACCCAAGGAAGACTCCTGGGGCGGAACAGGTGTTGATGAAATATGCGCTAAAGCACACAGTACCAGTCATGAAGTGAGGAAAGACATCTCCAACTGAAACTGCAGGGAAATTTAATGAAGCAGAATGCAATTATCCAAGTTGAAATGTGGCCAATACCTCCAATAGCAGGACAGGTGTCATTAGGAGTCAAAAGTTCAATTTTAAATCTTATTCCAGAGCAACCCGGGGGCATCTGACCCAAGGAAAATGGTACAAAATCCCAGCCCTAGGCCTTTCATCACGTCCAGGTTATGGTCTCACTCTCCTAAGACCCAACTAAGTAGCTTGCAGTTTGTAATCATGCTTGATAAAGTGTAAGGAAGATAGGTTTCGAGACCACAGATGCACTAAACGATGCCCATCTGTGGCTTTCACTGGATATGATTTGTGCTGAGGTTGATGGTTTATAGAGCCAGTTTCAAATCAATGGCCTAAAACTAATTGTTTTAAAGAAAGTAATTTGTTTCCACAGTCCCTCCTGCTTGTCTAAGATATGTGAGGAGAAAGTGCTTCCCCTACCACTTGAAGTATACATTTGGATGATTTACTGAGGGACCCCAAAGCATTGGAGATTTATTTTACACAAGAGACACAGAAAAAAAGAAACAGGCTTCCATGATAGAAACGTCTTTACAAAAGCCCAGAGGACAAGGCTGTCCCAGTTTTTATTGTCTACCTGAAATTCATCCTCCTGCCTTGGAAGAAACAGCTGTTCTTGGTTGTCCTTGCTAAGAATTATCGGTCCGACTGCTCCTTTGTCTCCATAGACCCAGAGGGAGACGTTGGCTTGAGTTCCTGTGTCTCCTGTCAGGACCAACACCTTCCATGTGTCCTCGAAGAGAAGGGGACTCTTGCCGCGCTGGGGCGTTTTTATTTCCGCTGAGGGAAAAAGTGAAGATGGGTTGCAAATGGAACACCAGAGGGACAGTCCCTTCTGACACCCCGAAGGCAAGGATAAAAAAATGAGAGGATCATGTTGTCTGAGTCCTTGGAAATCCCTCTAACAATTGAGAGAAAAAGAATTTCCTTCCATGAGGTTAGATGGAGTTGGTGACTGAATTAGTGAAGCAAACTGGGAACAAAACCAATAAAAATCTGAGGGGGATGACAATCTCTCACTCATGCATAAAAATCACAACTCAGATTGAATGGTTTGCATTTTGCAGTTCTGTTTCTACAGATTTATTTCCTAATACTGTCCTGGAACTGGTTTACAGTCTTCATTCCCCACTAACAGATCTGAACAATAAAAGTTGACAGAGAGAGGGGAATTGAGACAGACTTTCAAATGCAAAATGAAATACTGAATATTGACCAGACCCTGAAATAGAAAGTAAGCATTCCAGAAAATCAGAAGGGAGGAAGACTCCTTTCGACAATTAGGGCAGGAATGAGGAGGGTGGTCCAGAAGATAGATACATTTATGCCTGTAGTTCACAGAGACAGTGAATGGCAGAGTCTGTATAAGAAAAAACAAATGCTGATTAAAAGAAAAATCCAAAAATTCTGTGTTTCTTAATGGCAGCAGCATTCACTGCCTCTGTGTAACCAGAAAGGGATTTTGCACAGCAATTTACAGGGATCCACTAATCTTGATCTTTTCTTGTCTTGTCAGGCAGGGTTTCCCCGGCCTCACCCCTCACAGGGCGCATTTTTGTGTTTGCCTCCTGACTGGCTAGGGATCCAATCCAGTGCTACCGCCCCAAGGTTTGATGGCTCTGAGCTTCTCTCCCCATCCTACTGCCAGCCTGCTTGAATTCTTGTTGCAATTCTTGATACTGCCAAAGGGTCTTCGGGGAGGGACAGGAATGGGGACTGTAAAAACTCCAAATGACAATTTGGCAGGACTCTAAAATGATGGTAGATTTCTTGGTGGCACTTGGATGGTGACAAGGGATCTATGCCTCCAAAAATATTCCTTATGTTGCAACAGGCAAGTCCCAAGTCCCATGTGGGGCTGAAGGTTAGTGCCCACCATAAGTCAATCAATCAGTGGTAGTTCTCAAGTGCTTACCGTGTGTACTGTGAACATGGCATTAAACATCATACCAAATTGAGGCAAAAAATGGAGATTTGCAATGACAGTGATCCTATTGGAAATAATGGATGGGCCTCGGTTCTAACACAGAGATTCCAGACCCGAGAGCCTGTAGGAAGGGATTGATTCTAGTGATGGTGGTTGTGCAGACCCACAGAGCTTACAATTGAATGGGGGATACTGCAGTTAATAGTAGAATGTGATGCACTGAGTTCTCCTAGAACAGAAGGATTTCACTCTTGACAAGCCCCATGTTATATAACAGATCATTTGATCAGTAAACTGGTGGCACGTGAATGTGAAAAACTATTTAGGTGTCATGATCACACTCTATCCAGGCAGGAGTGCACTGTCAGAAAAATGTTCCCTAATTCCCTAACAGCCTTACACCCAAAATGCATAATAAAAACAAATTTATGGAAGCTCAACAGGGACATGATATATATACCTGATAATGCAAAACATGATGCTATCATTCATGTAGTTATCGGTAAAATATGAACATAATATAACACAGTGATCACTTGGAAAGTCTTGAAAATCCATTAGTCCCCAGCTATAAATTTCTCCTTCTGGGGGACCTAAAAGAAAGGCTTTTGGTGTCTATGGGCTAAAAATGTTCTGAGCCAAAAGAGAATATTTCGAAGTGACTTTGTTTTTCAGCAGAGCTCTCCTTCAGGGTCTTACTGATCAAGATTCATCAAGCAGTGACCCACTCCAATGGCTTAAAAGATTCACTGTTGGGGAGAACAGGGTGTTTCAGTTTCCCGCCAATTAACTGCAGCAGCAAATCGCTCGCCCTTGGACTTGGCTTGCAAGAGCCTTGTAACAAAATGAATGAGTCAGACAAAGAAATAATGAATCAACTCATTCCGATGGTTCCTAGATGGAGGCCAAGAGGGACGTCAGCTAGACACATGACTCGCCATCATGGAGCCCAAACAATGAGCATTGCCACTGGTCTCTATAAGCTGTCATGCACGGTGGCAATCGGCAGGATGGCCTGCTCTGCCCAGAACGTATGTGTGGGGGGGGAAAGCCCTGAGCAAAGCAAGGTCCAGAAGGAAGTCATGAAGCCCACTCCAGAGAGAGACATCTTCAACCTCTTCCCGACACTGCTCCTGCTTTTTGGGCAGCTGGGTAGTGGTTGACACATTTTGGAAGACAGACATTCTCTTGCCCTCTATAAAGTTGTAGACAGACACCTTCATTCTCCCTCTAAAGGTTGAAAAGAATCCACTCTCTTTTCTGAGAAGAGAGGGAGAATGTCATGGGCTGAGCGGGAGATTGAGGAAGAGAAGAGATTTTGAGCATAAAAGGCAGTTTACTATTCAAGATGAAGAAACCAGGCAATACAGGATGCATTCCTTCAGGAACAAAATAGGTTTTGAGAGTGGTCAATAAATTATCAAAAATATTTTTTCCTTAATACATCATTTGCACACTTGTGGGCTGCTTCCGTGTTCTAAACATTTAATTCCTATGTCTCTCTCTTCTCTAATAATTCACTATCCAATTCTACAGTAAGGATACTGAACTGAAACAAAGTGTTCTTAGCCAATTGTCTCATATTTTGGCTTAGACTTTCCCCTGAGTTTCTAGGATTTCTACTTTATAAAAATGGCCTCCATTCAAAATAATAGTAATGGTATAAAGCTCTTACAATGTGCCAGGTATTGTACAAAGTACTGGGATTCATACCAGCACAACAGGGTGGACACAGTCCCTGTCCCAAAAAGGGCTCACAGCCTTAATCCCCATTTTACAGAAGAGGGAACTGAAGCACAGATAAGTGAAGTGACTTGGCCAAGGTTACACAACAGACAAATGGCTGCTATGTGATCAAAAGCGATTTGATCCCTCTTCAGGAAACTAAATTGGAAGCTTTCAAAAATTATTTAATCCCTCTTCAAATACATTATGCTCTGCTTTCTTTGCACAAAGGCAATGGCATGGCATTTTTCAAATGTTTCTTGGAGAAGATAAACTTTCCTAGAAGAGAAAAATTTTCTAGACTGTAATACCCCTTCAGAACGTAAACTACTAGAGGACAGGGATGTTTTCTACCAACTTTATTGTATCTTACTCTCCCAAGAGTTTAGTACAGATCTCTGTGCACAGGAAGCACTCAATACATATCATTGATTGAGGGTTCTGTTACATGAGTTTCAACTGGTTTGGGAGAAGTGTTCTGTTCTCAGCTAGTCCAGGTTTCTTTAATAGCCAACTCTTCCTAATTTAAGCTCCAGATTACCTAAAAGTGAAATTTCTCACTCTGTTGAAAAGAGGTTGGGTGAGCCCATATTCCAATTCTTCCCAGTTTCTCTCTCTGAGAGGCCACGATGAGCTGCTGATGGGTTATGATAGTGCAATACTGAGACCAGCCCAGTGCTGCCCAAATTGAAAGACAAATTCCTCTTGCTGGCTGAGGAAGTAATTTTGCCACTGATATGTCAGTGTTTCTTATCACTGGGCGTAGCGTGGCTCAGTGGAAAGAGCATGGGCTTTGGAGTCAGAGGTCATGGGTTCAAATCCCAGCTCCGTCAATTGGCAGCTGTGTGACTTTGGGCAAGTCACTTGACTTCTCTGTGTCTCAGTTACCTCATCTGTAAAATGGGGATTAAGACTGAGCCCCCAGTGGGACACCTTGATCACCTTGTAACCTCCCCAGCGCTTAGAACAGTGCTTTGCACATAGTAAGTGCTTAATAAATGCCATCATTATTATTATTATTATTATCAGTTATCTGTCCTCTTTCTGAATTAAAGAAGGACAGTCTGGAGCACTGCTTGTCTTGAGAAATCATTTAAAATTTCATTTGGTGAACAATATAATCATTTATCTATCTCGTCATGTACCAAAAGTTCCCAGGGACAGCCATCCACTTATATTTCTCTCTTTGCCCAAAGATAACTGGATCCTGGTCTTCTAATTGTATGCCAGCAATTAAATTCCAGCATCCTCAAAGTCTGATTTATGTTCTGGCTTAACACGCACTCTTACAAAAGCAGAACACATGATCAAGCAGTCTGATATAAAGAGTGGAAGTGCCAAACTCTGTTGGCTGAAGTAAATCACACCTCCATTTCTCCCATCATGGAAATGGGGAGATTTTCCAAGGACCAGCTTCATACCCTTGGCTGCCCTGAGGTAAGAAAAATTCACTGACCTCCTCCCACACATACATACCTCTGGTGCTCTCCTCCCCTCCCCACACACACATCCCTTCTGCACAACAACATATGAAAGTTCATTCAAACCTCCAGATGTCTACTGTGTTGGAAGAATCAGGTGTGGGAGGTAGCATGGCTATAGAAAGTAATAATACCAGTAATTATGGCATTTATAAAGCTCTTTCTCTGTACTAAGGACTGGAGTAGAGTACAGGCCTGGGAATCAAGAGACTCAGGTTCTAGTTCCAGTTCTAACACTGTCCTGCTGAGGGACTGTGGACAAGATACTTGCAATCTCAGTTTCCTCATCTGTAAAATGGGTATGAAATACCTGTTTTTTTTTTTCTCTCCACCTTAGACAAAGCAGCTTGGCTCAGTGGAAAGAGCACAGGCTTGGGAGCCAGAGGCCATGGGTTCTGATCCCGGCTCTGCCACTTGTCAGCTGTGTGACTTTGGGGAAGTCACTTAACTTCTCTGTGCCTCAGTTACCTCATCTGGAAAATGGGGATTAAGACTGTGAGCCCCACGTGGGACAACCTGATCACCTTGTATCCCCCCCCAGCGCTTAGAACAGTGCTTTGCACATAGTAAGTGCTTAACAAGTGCCATCATTATTATTATTCAGACTGTGAGCCCCTAGTGGTTCAGAGACTATGTCTGGTCTGATTATCCTGTGTCTATCCAAGTGCTTAGTGCAGTGCTTGGCACAAAGTTAGCAACTAATGTATACTATAATTACTATAATAATCATTACTGTTTCATGAGCAACATCTGTCACTGGTTGAGTACTACAAAGTGAATCATCTATAATTCAGGGTTCAAAAAAATACAACCTCAGTGACATAGAAGAACTGGCTGTTTAAATGTGCTTTAGAAAATATTGCGTCCATCTGCCCTCCCCACTCGCCATCTGCCCTGTACTGATGGCAGTGTAATGGCAATACACATGAAAGGCCTAATCATCCCCCTGAAAAGCACTATTACAGTCGCTTCCTGCCTCAGTTATTCTCCAGAGATGATGAAGTGTTCACAGACACATAGCACTAGAATGTGGGGAAAGTGGAGCTTTATTCTGTTGTTTGGAGGCTTTTTCTTTCTTTAAGTGTCTTACTTGACAGTGGAGAGACTGGTTTGGAGAGGTCCGGAGCCACAAACTTCTGCGTTGTTTCTGCTTGAGGCTTGGTGGTTCTGTGCTCTGCCTCCCCTTGCTGGCTGGGGGTAGCTGATGTTCCCATTGGCTTTTCCCTGCCAACTAAAACAAAGATATTTACACTAGATCATTCTAACCAAATAAAATCTCTTCCTTCTCTCCAAAACCATCCTATGAGCTGACCGCCTGCTTGTGCCTGCAATTGATGTATTTTGATGTCATCACCCCCTCTTTTTCTGCATTGCATGGTCATTGCAACATGCCTTTCTATCCTCTACGGTGGACAGAGGAAGGATGTGTCCTCCCTATAAAAGCAAAGGACCAGTTTAACACTCCTGACGTGTTCTAACGATTGTTCACAATGTAACGTTCGTGCAATTTCTGAAAAGTAACTCATCCTACCACCTAGTGCTGTTCTTCTCTTGAAAAGAATAGAGACCAAAACATCTTTCAAACAAAATTGCATACGGCGTTACCTGAAATGTGGTCGAGCAAAGAAGGAAAATATTACCTTTAATCTCAAAGTCAATGTTGTTTCAGCACCTAGCTCGAAGAATAGTCAGCTACATTCAACCAGAATAGCTCTTTCTACTCCCATGAAACTGGTCATTACTATTTCCCAGATTTTAAGGATACTTTTTTAATTTACAGGATAAAGATTCTGATGTTCATTCTTTAATATATAATTGGAATACAGACAAGATATAGATTGTGAAATCTCCAGTTGGCAAAGCACCATATTCACGGCTAGCACTATATAAATAATAAATAATAGCAGCCGCTCCTTCCTGCCTCCACTCTAGTCAATAATTTACCATACTTAAGAAGGTGTCAACATGAGATGTCTGAATGACATCAAAGGAATGGCTGATTGGAATTTCAGGTCCCGGTTGCATCCAATGTCACAATACCCAGTTGTGATTTCTTCAGAACTGCACATCAACTGCCCCCATAAGGAGCAGAGGCATGATTTCAGGCCAGTCTTTAGCTCATTAAAGCCAAGACTTGCAGGTTTCATGTTTCCTTGGCCAATGTTCTTTTACACTTCAGTACTTAAATCAGTGGGAGCGCTTAGTACAGTGCTCTGCACACAGTAAGTGCTCAATTCAATTCAATTGTATTTATTGAGCGCTTACTGTGTGCAGAGTACAGTACTAAGCGCTTGGAAAGTACTAGTTGGCATCATACAGAGATGGTCCCTACCCAACAACGGGCTCACAGTCTAGAAACAGGCTTACAGTTTTGAAGTGTCCCTGGTCCCGAGACCCTGGTGTCCTAACACTGTTAACCTCCTTCCCAGACTTCCCAAGATCTTCAGACTGGCAGTTGGGGGAGCTGGGGGTGGGGGGAGTGAGGAGGGGAGTGGGCTGGGGGGGTGGGGGGAGGGAAGGGGCAATTAAGAGCTTTCAGCAGCTGCCGATAAAAAGAAAAGGATTTCAGGTCAATCTAGAGACACTCAGGAAAGCATCATCCTCGAAAAAAATAAGTGCTACTTCGAGGCTATTCATGATCTGAAATGAGGGCTCTTCATTTCCCTCAGGCAGAACTGCCCAAAAAGTACTAGCGGCTGTGATCCTGGGTGGGACAGGGAATAGAAACGGAGCTGGTTGTCATATTGTCTATCCCAGTCCCAAGAGCAAAGCTTGGCACATAGTGAGTACTTAATAAATACCACCATTTTTATTACAGCTAGCTAACAAGTAGATTTCATTAAGGCCATCAATAAACATGTGCCAAACCCTTTCAAATGTATTGGTTTGCCCCATGCAAATTCAGGCTCTGAGAACCTTGAACCATTCCCTTTGCAAAGACTGGCAGCTCTACCATGGGGCACCAGATCTGCACTAACAAAGTGAAGAACTTAGACAATTATCCAAATAGTTCAAAGAGAAGAACTTAGAAAATTATCCAGATAATTCCAAGCGATAAAAATATTTAATGACGAAGAGGGTTTTTTTAGGTCTGAATGAGCCAAATAATAGCGCCAATTCCCTACTTCATTTTGCTCCTGAAGATCTGGCTTTAACATACCCCCAAATCCTCAGGTGCCTCCTTGGTGGTCTCTGTGGCTAGGAATCTAGGCAGGAGAGTTTTGGGGAAGACCAAGCCCCCTCTTTTACCCTGGGCAAGGGTGTTAGATGTATCTATGTGCAGAGCACTCAGGGGAAGAAACTGGGTTGGAATAATGGGCTCCTCTCCTGAAACAACTACTCAACCCCCTGAAGGAGTCACATCAGGGGGCTGCAGAGTGTCTGGGAGAGAGGAGTACTGCCCCTGAGGTAGCCATTCCTCACTTTGAGCAGCCCTCAGCTTCTGTGAAGCAGGAAATTGGGAGGCAGACAGAGATCTGGGAGGATTGTATCTTAGTGGACAGAGGATGGATCTGAGAGTCAGAAGGACCTGGGTTCTAATTCCAGCACTTCCACATTTCTGCTGAGTGACCTTGGGCAAGTCACTTCTCTGTGCCTCAGTTATCACCTCCGCAGAATGGAGATAAGAATGTGTGCCCCATGTGGATCAGGGACTGTGTCCAACCTGATTAACTTGTATCATTCCCAGTGCTTAGAACAGTGCTTGGCATGTGCACTAGGCATGTGCTATGTAGTAAGTGCTTAACAAGTATCATAATTTAATAATGCCTGGCTTTGCCCTCGGGAGTTCTTGAGGGCAGCACAGACAGGAGAGCATTTTGACCTTCTTTTATACGGAACTCATTATCTCTCTTTCTCTAAGTTTCTCTAACTGAAATCAATGGTCTTGGGATGGCCACTGATGATACTGAAGAATCCTCAACATCCCTCTGTGACCATTCATTCATTCAATCGTATTTATTGAGAGCTTACTGTGTGCAGAGCACTATACTAAGCGCTTGGGAAGTACAAGTTGGCAACATATACAAACGGTCCTGACCCAACAATGGGCTCACAGTCTCCCAACCACATAGAACCAGACAGTGGTTAGGCCAGCTAAAACTAGACTGACCAATATAAACTTAGATGGATGGCACACCTATATGGTACCAAAGGACTATTGGTATGACTGATTCAAATAGGTGATGACCAGAGCTTATTTTGAATTTTGGATCCATTTTCTCTACTGAACGGATCAACCTAGAGATAGTGAAATCTCAAGACTGTGAAAGACAATTAAACCACTTTTAAAGCCCAGAATATACAGGATTTGTGTTCGTGTACTGAATCCCAGGCAGAACTCTGGTTTCCAGTCCCTTAAAATATGAGCTGAGAAGGACTTTGTTGCCTATAAGAAATCCACCAAAAGAAAGAAGTAGTAAAGCATCATTTGTTTTAGCCTAGATTGATTCAAAGAATATGGCCCTTGACTAGCCAAATACTTATTAATGAATGGCTATTCAAATAGTTATTTGTGTTAAAACAACAAGTTATTTCACTGCTAACATACATTGGATGACTTGTGGGTAGAACAAAATATTTCTGTCTTCAGTACAAACAAGTGGTTTGGCCTGCCCATCTGGAAGAAGTCCCACGAACAGCCCTCTGTTTTCCACTGATTCCAGACTTACGGATCCACTTGCTAACTTCTTCTCAACTTTAAAGTGGCAGTCGAGGTCCCCTGTGCCCTAAGGATAACAAAATGTGAAAGCATGAAGGTCAACATCATAGGGAAGGGGAGGGTTTCATGTTTAAACAAACCAGTCCACCATGCCAGTTCAGTTCATTTTCCAGTCCTCAAAACATATCTCAAATCTCAGTGTGCAAATTCATCAGGTTCACTTTGCCTGATTTGCTCCAAGTGCCCAGAAATAGAAATCAAATGATCTGCCCAAGTGAGAGATCACTCATTAGTCAGAGTTGCTCTGAATTATGTAGTGGTTTGAATTTGAGCAATGTCTGGAGCAGAGGGCTCACTGTAGAGTTTTCCCATTTCTGGAGCTGAGAAGTGGTGGGTAGAAATGCACAGACTTCCCTTGGGAAACTATTCTGTTAGGATGCGGACAAGAGCAGAAAAGCCCCAATATGTCATACTGTGAGTGTATTTTATATCTCTCTTTGGCCTCATTTGGTAACAATTTAAGTGTATTACTTTTACTATTGGATGCAAATTAGCAGCCCCATCTTGAGTGCATTCTAGCTACCCACTATGTAGATGAACATCTAACAATTATCCACTCACCGGAAAACCTTCTCTTTCTGCTCTTCTTAAAAATGGTCTTGTGGCGTTTAATAGCAGTCTAAATAATAATAATAATGATGGTATTTGTTAAGCGCTTACTATGTGCAAAGCACTGTTCTAAGCACTGAGGGGGGTGCAAGGTGATCACATTGTCCCATGTGGGGCTCACAGTCTTAATCCCCATTTTCCAGATGAGGGAACCGAGGCACAGAGAAGTTAAGTGACTTACCCAAAGTCACACAGCTGACAAGTGGCGGAGCCGGGATTAGAACCAACAGCACCAGATCACCAACTCACATTAGTTAGTGGTTCAGTACAATTCTTGGATTATTTTCCAGTGTATTTATGAATATCTGATTCTTCCTCAAATGGTTTTCCTTCCCTGTTTGTATGATTTACTACTTGTTCCTATGGAATGCCTTGCAGCCGCTCCTGATTTACACCTCTACTACATCAGCATCCATTTAACGTGATTGCACTCACAGAGCAGAAACCGTATGGCAACACAGTAGAATAAATTGTCTCAGGATCAGCACCATTCAGCTTAAATGCATTAAACATTTACTTTCATCCACCATTACCCATTATCCAACTTCTCCTACATTAACGCTTAAAAAAAGATCTTCTTACCAAATTTGAGGCAAATATCTCCCTTGGGAAGACATTCATTTTCCTTAGAAAGAATATTCACCTATGAAACAATATTCCATTACATTTAGGTGCCCATCCTGTCCGATTTGGGCTAGATAGGCTGGACGTCCTAGGATCCAGCTCATGTCAATTGAGATCTTGACACACCTTTTAAAGATGCCTTAGTTCAGGTCACTTTAGTCACCCTGATTGCTGCATTCCGGGATTTTCCAGCCCAGCAGCCTGGCCTAGTGGCTAGAGCACAGGTCTAGGAATCAGAAGGACCTGAGTTCTGATACTGGTCTGCCACATGCCTGCTGTGTGACCTTGGGCAAGTCGCTTCACTTCTCTGTGCCTCCATTATCTCCTCTGTAAAATGCTAATTAAAACTGTGAGCCCTCATGTGGGACAGGGACTGTGTCCAACCTGATTAGATTGTATCTACCCCAGCACTTAGAACAGAGTTAGACACATAGTAAGCACTTACCAAATACCATAATATCATTTATTATGATTAATATACTACAGATATGTATGAATAATATTATAATAATTATTATATTATAGTATTATTATATATAATAATAATATTCATACATATCTGTAGTATGTTCATTGATATCAATATCTGTCTCCCCAACTAGACTCCCAGCTCATGTGGGCATAGAATGTGAATACCAACTCTGCTGCTTAGTACACTCCCAGGTACTTAGAATAGTGCCTTGCACGAAGTAAGCACTCAATAGATTCCACTGATTGATAGACTGATTATCCACAATAGAGGCAGTGGTGGTGTTGCCTACAGCTGCAGAAATGTCTGCTAATATCATCAATGCCTACCTTAGCCTCGAAAGTGCTCCCGGTGCCCTCCCTCCATTTTAGGGGCAGGGGAAGTTACCGGGGAGAGGATTGTGGAGTGGGGGACAGAGTCATGGTGGCAGTGCCAGTTACCAGGCATCGTGAATCCAAACCCAAGTCCTGTTTCCCTCCCTACCACATGCTACCAGTACTGCCCTGTCAATAACTGCATGAATAGGAGAAGCAACCTTAGGGCAAATTCAACTGTAGGTTCACAGTTGGAGACGTATTCTTTCCCACTCTGTTCCTGGCAAAGCACCTAAAACCTTGCTGGGAAGGAAAGAAAAACAAAACAAAACAAAACAGGAGCAGGTGCTTACTGTTCCATCACAACGGCCATTCAAGATCCTCAGATACTTTCTTGGATTTTTCACACTTTCAAACATGCAAACCCCAGAGCTGATTTTATGCACTTTCCAGTAAGATTCTTCTGACTGATTTCCCACTCCGTTGCAGCTCCCGTCAGATCTGAGGCACAGAGCCTGGCATAGACTTGTCGCAAGCAGGACCACTGCACCACTGTGGAACACACCCTTTGGAGCAAGTGACAGAAAGGGTAAGCTGTAAATCCAATTTTTGCCTTCCATTCTCTGCAGAGAGGGCTCACATCACATCTTATCAGGACTTAGTCAGCCGGGCCTGAACAGAAAATTGGCTCAGAAGGCTCCACACTCAAGGAAAGCTAATAGTAGGCTGCAACCCTTAACCATTTTGTAGCTAACTCCAAGTCCATCAATGATTTTGTGGAAGTCCCTCTCACTACAAGCCCCCCAACCATCTCTATATGTTGCCAACTTGTACTTCCCAAGCGCTTAGTACAGTGCTCTGCACACAGTAAGCACTCAATAAATACGATTGAATGAGTGAATGACCCTGAGGACTGATCGAACCACCCCAGGAGGGTGGGAGGGAAGGGGTGCAAGACTGGGGATGGAACAGCCTGAAATGCAATCTGTTTATCAAACTGAAATACTGATGCAAGGGTTTCTGGGTCGGCCATAATAATAATAATTGTGGTATTTGTTAAGTGCTTACTGTGTGCCAGGCACTGTATTAAGTGCCGGGGTGGATATAAGCAATTCGGTTGACACTGTCCTTGTCCCATATGGGGTTCACAGTCTCAATCCCCATTTTACAGATGAGGGAACTGAGGCACAGTGAAGTGGCTTGCCCAAGATCATAAAGCAGATAAGTGACAGTCAGCCATAGCGACTGGACTTCTGGTTTGTGGCTTCAAAGACTGACTCTGGCTATGAAATGCATTTCCTGTTGTCATTAATAAGCCCCCTTTTCCTCAGCTCCCCCTCCATTCTGCATCACCTCGACTCGCTTCCTTCGTTCTTCCTCCCGCCCCACAGCACATGTATATATGTATATATCTATAATTCTATTCATTTATATTGATGCCTGTTTACTTTTTTTGATGTCTGTCTCCCCCCCTCTAGACTGTAAGCTCATTGTGGACAGGGATTGTCTCTCTTCATTGCTGTACTGTACCTTCCAAGTGCTTAGTACAGTGCCCTGCACACAGTAAGCCCTCAATAAATACGGCTGAATGAATTAGTTCAGCATGAACACTTCCTTTGTCCCACCAAGATTCAGGCCCAGAGTCCTCTGGGAATAATCGCTTCAAAAAGTACCTTTCAGCAGTTGTAGACGTGACCTAGGCTTTAATGAGCAGCAATACTTAGCCATCATTTATTCAAATACTTGTACACTTTCTGGAATATTTCATCCTGATTTGTTCACACCAAGTTCATGAAAATATTTTTAAGCTAATTCTGTCCAAAAAGGCTTGAACACAGAGATGCTGTATATAAAGATCAAGCTATATTGAAAAATGTAGAAATTTCAGGTTTGGTTAAATCTGTATGTCCCATATTTCTAAGGCCCATCCAACTTTGGTGGAATACGGATGCAGTTTCTCCCGACTTTCCCAAATGATTTTTTTAGCTCCCATGCAGGATCCATCCTATCCCTGGTCCCCTGCTTCACAGTGAACTGAAAATACAACTCTATTCCCAATTCCATATCTCTTGTCCCTAAACACAGCAGCCCCTTGCATATCAGCATCCAGCATGAAGAGCAGAAGCCCTTGATTTTCAAACCCAATGCTGCATCATAGTGTGGCAGAAGACATGTAGAGAAGCTGTGTGGCTCAGTGGAAAGACCACGGGCTTTGGAGTCAGAGGTCATGGGTTCAAATCCCGGCTCCGCCAATTGTCAGCTTTGTGACTTTGGGCAAGTCACTTAACTTCTCTGTGCCTCTGTTACCTCATCTGTAAAATGGGGATTAAGACTGTGAGCCCCCCGTGGGACAACCTGATCACCTTGTAACCTCCCCAGCTCTTAGAACAGTGCTTTGCACATATTAAGCTCTTAATATATGCTATTATTATTATTAATAATAATAATAATAATAATAATAAGACTTTAGTGCCACCTAGTGGAAGACGATCTGGCAGAAAGGTTGCAGGGCTTTGATTGACTCCCTGAGGTTTTCCCGGGATGGGAGGGGAAAACTATCACTTGGTACAATTTCCTTGGTCGATCTCTCTCCATCTCACCTTAACATGGATCATAAATTCTCTCGAAAGTCCTGCAGAGCCCACTGATTCATCTGTTACTTTGCCCTGAAGGTTGAAAGTAACTGTGTGTCCAGGATCTTTGACAGATTCCAGAACTGCACAGCGATTTGACTGATGGAGGATCTGTAGTTCACAGTTAGACTCACTGCTGGCCTAAAACAAGAAATAATAAAGAACGTTGTCACCACAGACAACAGACAGAATAACTTGAGACTCAATCATTCAGAATGAGGCAAATGAGAGATCGTATCTGACATGAAAGGATGTAGAAGAAAGTCATTCTTAACAACTTGAGAGAACCGCAAACACCACAAGCCCTTGCATGTAAATAGCTACTTCTCAAAACTTGACCAAATTACAGAAACCAGTGGAAGATCTGCCTTTTCAATGGTTATAAAATTGAAGGAAGGATATTCCATCCTCTTTCTTAGTGACTTATTTCAGGAAATTCTGCCATGTACCCGCTCTAAATCTCTTCAGGAACAATTTAAACCTATTTTCTCAAATTCTTTGGGCTGTAGTAAGGAGCTAAGCAAGTACAAATTTGTGAAATAGAGATAGAAAAGATCAAGTTGGAAAGATTGGTACTCTTATTCAGCAAAAAAGAAAATATTTCCTGTTACACTTCTAAGGCCTGGCAGGTGAAGGAAATAAATGGCAAAGAGAAAAGTAATCGCTTACCACTCCTGTGACAGAACCATTGTCAAGGGCAAGAGAAAGATGTCGCAACTGATGACTGTGGAAAATGCATATGTTTTCTCGTTTGACAGTTACATCAAAAAGGCCTGAAAAGCATATTTTAAAATGTTGATAAGCCATTTGTTTTTATCATTAAACCTTTTTTTCTTTAGTTAATGTGCCAGGCTGTTCCACACACCTGTCGGTTGTCATGGATCGCTCTAAAGTAAATGTTTTCAATTAATTGGAAGGGAGAGATAGAGTTGAGGTTTGGCAAACAGCTGAGGGGTTGTGTTTTCTTAGCAACTGTTAGGCAAAGTTATCTTCACTGAAAACTACCAATCTGCAGCGGGGGAGGTGGTGGGAGTCATGGGGAAGAGAAATGCCAAAAAAACAGGTCTGAACTCCCATCCTTACCATCTAAGAACGGGTGGAAGATTCTGAAGAGGATTTCATCCTTAACTACGTTTATTGAGTGACTGTTGGGTGCCAAAAATAAAATCAAGTATGAGAGTAAAAATGAAATAGTAGTAACAGAGTCAAGCTTCTCAGAATCAGAATTCCCTGCCCCACTAATAATAATAATAATGTTGGCATTTATTAAGCGCTTACTATGTGCAAAGCACTGTTCTAAGCGCTGGGGAGTTACAAGGTGATCAGGTTGTCCCACGTGGGGTTTACAGTCTTAATCCCCATTTTACAAATGAGGTATCTGAGGCCCAGAGAAGTTAAGTGACTTGCCCAAAGTCACACAGCTGACAAGTGGCAGAGCTGGGATTTGAGCCCATGACCTCTGACTCCAAAGCCTGTGCTCTTTCCATTGAGCCATGCAGTACTACTGAAGCCGGTCAAAATGGTGCAGGATTCCTTAGCCATACATTGTAGAACCACTTGGCTTCCAGGTTGGTCAATGGATTAGGCAGAGGATAGCATAAATACACAAGCACAAGCAGGATTTCCAATATAAATGAAAACAATTTTTTCATGCATCTGAGCCTACTTTTCCAAAGGTGCAATAACTAATTGGGCAAACTCTCACTGATCTGATCAGGGTGCCGTGACAATCACACAATTCCCAGGAACAATTCTTCCAAATCTTTTTTTTAATGGTATTTATTAAGTACTTACTATGTGTCAGGTACTGTTCTAAGCCCTGGAGTACATACAAGATAATCAGGTTGGACACAGTCCATGATCCACATGGGGTTTACGGTCTTAATCCCCATTTTACAGATGAGGTAATTGAGACATAGAGCAGTGAAATGACTTGTCCAGGGTCATACAGCAGATAAGTGGTGGAGCCGAAACTAGAACCCAGGTCCTTCTGATGCCTTTAGACCCCTGCTTTATCCATTAGGCCACACTGCATCTGCCAGAGGGAAGAGTGGCCATCTGTTGACTGCACTGACTTCCCCATACAACTGTCCTTGTCTATATATGCCTGCCATTTTCTGACTCTAGTCTAAGTTGCAAGAAGGACAACTGCTTACTTTTTGGTTCCTGTTCTTATCTTTTTGTCTTGTTATGTTTCTTGTTTTTAGCTTTTTCTTTGGTTTTAACGAGAAGAGTCTCCTGACCGTTACTAAGCTACTTTGAGAATGGTACCCCGCAAGGGCATGGTAATGTCAGCCGCCACAGAAGTCTCAGAGATTTTCTGTCTCATGGTTTATGATCACAAACTACACCCATTCTCCCTGGCAGTAGTATGGGTTACTGGGCCTAGAGGGACCAGGTGAGAAAATGAGGATCATCACCACCCCTGCAATGACAACTCAAGCATATATCCTGCTGGAGGAAAGGCATACCTTTCCCTGCTTAGCCTTTGGAGTCTCAGGAATGCTCACCCCAAATGGCAAGAGGCCAGAAATGGTACACTTCTGTAGTTTCATGGATACAATGTGCAGCTGTGTAAGGGACTCTCAGTGTGACACTAACTCTAACAAAAACAATCTCCCTCTCAGCATACTTATCATCAAACCAAAAAACTCTACAATGTATGATAAAATACCTGGTATTTGTAGAACATTTTTTCCAAAATGCTGTCATATCGATTATCTTATTTCATCCTCGTAACATTCCTATGAGTTAGCAATAGACAGGTATTCCTGTAGACTGTAAGCTCTTTGTGGACAGGGAACATGCCCAACAACTCTGTTGTATTGTATTTTCCCAAGCGGTGATTGATTTATTGATTACCAGCCCCACTGTAAAAGATGACACAATTGAGGCCCTAAAAATTCAATGATTTGCCCATCCACTAGGCTCTGGGACTAGGCTGGGTTGCCCCAAGAAAATGTTGAAAAGATGTTCATGAGACATTAAGCTGAGTGATAGGAAATAATACTGGATGATTACCAGGTTCTCTGCCTTAAGAACTATTCTGTTCCAAGAATAATTGGAATTATGCTGTAGAAAGCTGTTCACATTACCCTGGACTACCCATTTGGGTCTGCACAGTGCTGCCATTTGGTTTGATTGAGAGCCTTTTAGAGAATGCCTTAATTCTGTGTTAGCACTTCACCAGATAGGAAATGCTGAATATAACCCTTCACTTATAATTGTGGTATTTATTATTATGAATGATAATAATAGTAATTGTTAAGCACTTACTATGTGCAAAGTAAAGTGCTGTAGTAGATAAGAGATAATCAGGTCCTACATGGGGCTCACAGTCTAAGGAGGAGAGAGAACAGGTACTGAATCCCCATTTTGCAAATGAGGGAACTAAAGCACAGAGAAGTTAAATGACTTCCCCAAAGTCACACAGCAGACAAGTAGCAGAGGCAAGATTAGAGTACAGGCCCTGTGACTCCTGGGCCTGTATTTTTGCACTAGGTCACGCTACTTTCCCTTCATTAGATTAGGATTCATGCTTTTTTTTAAAGCAAATCCCTCACCCCATTGAAAATCAGCACGAAAGAAGAGATCATGTGAGAGGAGAGACAGGCAAGGACCATATTGCTTCAGTGGGGGAGACTGTTTTGAGTAGGGGTGGAGATGGAATGTCCCAGGTTAGTAATTCTATGGAGGAACTGTTCTCTGAGGATTTGGGAAGCAGCGTGGCTCAGTGGAAAGAGCACGGGCTTTGGAGTCAGAGGTCATGGGTTCAAATCCCAGCTCCATCAATTGTCAGCTGTGTGACTATGGACAAGTCACTTAACTTCTCTGTGTCTCAGTTGCCTCATCTGTAAAATGGGGATTAAGACTGTGAGCCCCACGCGTGGGACAACCTGATCACCTTGTAACCTCTACAGTGCTTAGAATAGTGCTTTGCACATAGTAAGCACTTAATACATGCCATCATCATCATCATTTGGGGGCAGTGCTGCCAGCGAAAGCTCCCAAAGGAGTGCACCTGGGTACAGAGCTTGTTTTTCCAGATCCAGATTCAGAATTGCTCCCATGCCAGGGGGCAGTTGTTTCAGGAAGGGGTGGGAAGAGGAGATCTCAGAGGATTAGTTACCCCAGAGCCTGTCCTAAAGTTGGGGCGAAGCTGTCTCCAGAAGAAAAACTTGGCACAGGCTGAGAAGAGGTGGGGCAGATCATGACAGGCCAGCTGCCAAGAGGAGCGATTGTCAGGTGGTGGAGACAACCAGAACCCTGGGTTATGACACAGAGTTGCTCTTCTCTTCCTTTTGCAAAAAACGGAAAGACTCCCAGGCCTCCACTTCCAACAGTCCATCCCCATTCCTGAGGGGAACAGCAGGATGGATAATGACTGGGTAGACCCTCCTGGACAAGCAAAGGCCTTTTCCAAAGTAAAACTGCAAGGATGTTGGCTAAGTCATGTGGTCTCCTTCCAGCAGCACACAATGCCGTGTGCAGGGCCCAATTTAGCACTTCCAGCTGTGGGCAGAGCACAGCACTAGGCCACTGTGGGTCACATGGAAGTAGCAAAATATGTGATCGCTACTTTCAAGGAGTTACAATCCTCACAACACAATACATCTTAACAAACAGTTTACCAAATGGATCTGTCTTTTCCCCGAGGGCATCCACGGTGCCATCTGGATGGAGACGGATGAAGCCTCCAGTGAGCTTGCTGTAAAACTGAAGAATGTTGCCTTCCTTCAGCTTCCAGCCCTCAGCAGCCCACTGAGTTAGAAAAGGAAATAGCAACATTAGTTTGCAAAAAGGATGAGTCAGTAGAGGGTGTGCAGTTTCGGTTTTGTTTTAAAGACTTTTCACACTCGATTTAAATATTATTTTTGTTCATTAAAAGCAAAGAGCTAAGTATTTACAGTTTCTTTTCTTTTGCGTTCCAACTCTTGCCCTGTGGAGATAAAGGAAATAGAGGACCATTAATTTCAGCGGCAATGTGGCTTTCTTTGATCACAGCAGTAATGATGAATTCTCCCAGACATTTGAGTACAAGGCACTTACTCAAAGGGAGGGAGCCATTATCAGTGGGGTACAGTTTTCGTACAATTTTCCCATCATCCTCTCCTTGATCCAACCACCTTTGAAGAGAAAAAAAGGATCAGTTATGCTCAGCAGGCATATTTATCTGTTTCTGGTCCTTGCCTTCTCATATTGGAAGTGAGAAGTGGGAAGGGTGGAGGAAAGGGTGGAGAGGAGAAAAAGGGAGATAGAGGCGGTGGAAGAGAGAGAGAAGAAAAAATGGAGAGAAGGAGAGGTAGGGGGAAGAGGGGAGGAAATGGTGGAGAAGAAGGAAGAGTCAGAGGGTTCTGGTGCTCAGTAAATACTATACTACAACCTCCACCAGGAAGGGCAGAAGGGAGAAGAGGAGGGAGAGAAAGAAGTCAGGGCTGAGTAGGTGTAGAGCTATGTTGCTCCCTACTTTGATGGCTACCAAAGGAGAAATTTCCATTTGCATAGCTCAATTCAATGCCCACAGTTTCAATTCTGGAAAGACTTTAGTCAAATTGATACTGAAGAGTTTCTGTGCCCACAGTGCAGTTTCAACACAGGCAACATAAATTAACAAGTGAAGTGACCAGGGTTTAAAGGGAATCGAATGAAGCCTAAATGAGAAGCAGCGTGGCTCAGTGGAAACAGCAAGGGCTTTGGAGTCAGAAGTCATGGGTTCGAATCCCGGCTCCACCACATGTCTGCTGGGTGACATTGGGCAAGTCACTTAACGTCTCTGAGACTCATTCATTCATTCATTCAATCGTATTTATTGAGCGCTTACTGTGTGCAGAGCACTGTACTAAGCACTTGGGAAGTACAAGGCAGTTACCTCATCTGTAAAATGTGGATTAAGACTATGAGCCCTACATGGGACAACCTGATCACTTTGTATCCCCCCAGAGCTTAGAACAGTGCTTTGCACATAGTAAGCGCTCAACAAATGCCATTATTATTATTATTAAATGAAAATCAGATAATAAACCCAAAAGACATTCTGTTCTTTTCTAGGATACTTTTGGTAGGATTTTAAAAATCTGTGTGGGACTCCTGAGTATCTAAGCTGGAGTCATACTCTTCTGTGATAAGGGAGCCGTAGGAGGGAGTGGGCATGGGTAAATATGCTTGGGGACCAGGCAAATTTCCTAGGATGGTGAAAGTAATTCTGGGCCTCAAGATTGTTTAGGCCTGTCTGCAAAGTTGTTTCTATACATACTGAGCTTTGTGAAGAATCTATGGTCTTTTACACAACTTGTCACATGTGGAGAGCTACTTGCACAGCTGAACTAAAAGAGGATGAAAACGTTTCCCAAGGGCCTCTGTTCTCCACAACTGCAAGGATGGAAGGAGATAGGGATGATTTGGCATACCAGGCAACTCCCTTGGAAGGGCCCACTGGTAAACTTCCAGTTGCCCAGACAGGATTTTCCACCGGCACTGATGGAGGTGGCCCTTTGAAACTGCAGCCCCGGGTCTCTGAGGTCTCGTGGGGCCATGTCGGAGGAAATAAAAAATTTAACAAGAGCCCAAATCGTTCCTGAACATTAAGGCTCAGCTCTAAATGAGAGACTTTGATTTACCTTCTGAAATAAAAAAAGAATCATGCTTCCTAGATATAAAATAGATCCAGATCTCTATGAGAATTTAATGAGAAAGTCTGCAAATGTTACAAGTGTTTCTTTCTCAGAAAGGAATCTCACAAAATTAAAGGTGCTCTTAAAAATGATTCAAATAAGGGGCCTCAGACCAGAAGTAGCAAAGTAGGATCAATCTGTTTCAAAAACACTTGGATCCACTACAAAGTGTGTTCTCAATCTGCACTGTAAGCTCCTTGCAGATATGCAATGTGTCCTTTTGTTACTCAGTCCTTCCCAAGAGCCTAGTACAGTGCACCGCACCAAGTGGGCGCTCAATAAATGCTTCCGTTACTTCATTTTGGCTGGAATGTTGTTATGGAATCATAACATTGTTATGAGCCTGTCAGGTGTGTTAAGTGTTTGGAAGAAATGGCAAATATGTATATATACACGGCATCAGGAAGGGTGCACATAAGAACATGGACTTTCCTTTCTATAAGATTGTGCAGCAACACAACCTGCACAGTATAGGAGATCTGCATGTGTGTGAAGCAGAGTGGGCCCATGGAAAGAGCCTTAGGAGTCAGAGGTCATGGGTTCTAATTCCGACTCTTCCACATATCTGCTGTGTAACCTTGGGCAAGTCACATAACTTCTCTGAACCTCAGTTACCTCACCTGTAAAATGGGTATTAAGACTGTGAGCCCCACATGGGACAACCTGATCACCTTGTATCCCCCCAGTGCTTAGAACAGTGCTTTGCACATAGTAAGCGCTTAACAAATGCCATCATTATTATTATTATTACATGAACTGGGTGCTGGCCAATGCATTGTGAATGCGCACACACACACACACACACACACACACAAACACACACACGCACCTGTGACACAAGAAGGTGTAGTCAAGGTCTGCAATAGGATCTTTGATCACAACTTCATCTAGGAACCAACCATTTCCTAAAAAATGGGAACAGAAGAATTGAAAACAATCTATTAAGCTTAAAGTCACCTTTAGAATTAATTGAAGGCTGCCAAAGGGGCTTGTCTGGGAGTGGGCCAGGAGCATTCTGGGATGAGGGACTTCTGTGAGCAGCTGAGTAGACACCCATCATTCCAGGGCCTCTGTGGGTAGTTGCGGTGGGAGTAAATAAAAGATACCTTCTCGGGTTGCCCCTCTCCAGGAGACTTCCCTGTTCAACTGGATCCCTAGTCGGGAGGGTGAGGGGAGAGGAGAGATTGGAATTTCCCATACGTGATCTCTGAACCAGTACCCTAGCCCCCTAAATCAGAGGACCCAAGGCTGAACTCCAAGTCCCAGCACTCTTGGTTTTTCCCTAAGCTGCCATGGAATTCGGGGGCTCCATCCGCGATCCTTCCTGCCCACATTCACTGCTTGAAAGGTGCGAGGGAGCATAAATTACACCCAACCTGGTCCTGGTGATTGAACCAGGTAGGAGGGCGAAAGAAGACTGCTCTATCTTCTCCAGCCTGCAAGGTGCATTACAGCACTCTCAACATGAGACTCAAGCTCATTAAATTTATTTAACTTGCATCTAATTCATGCCATCAATTCATCAGTCTCCCGCTCAAGGATGTTAACAGCATGGCAGCACACTCTCAGGAGCTGGGGATGGAAAGCCAGCACCCTATCTAACCCTGATCTTACTCTTTTGGAAGCAGCCTAGGGGGAAATTGCTTCCTGGGCAGTAGCTACTTTCTATGTCATCCACTCTGGTCCCTCCCAACCCTGCTGGTCACCCCACTTTGGAGAGAGATCACCCAGAGTTGGGTCAGTGATGACCATCCTGGCAGCAGAATCATTGGCATCACACACAAAACTAGCTGCCAATCCTCCAGGAACCTGATCATGAGACCAGGGCACAGATGCTCAGTTAAATCCTTCTCCAGGCCATTTACTGGGGAGCATGGAGGGGATACACTTTTCCCCATCCCTTGACTTCCTTCTATATAAAGAGGCATTGCATAATGAAGCTCTCTACGCAAGCAACTGACACAAATTTCATATTTAAAGCTGGTTTGGAGAGAGTCAGGTTAATCAAAGTATTTGGGGGTTGGTTGGGCCCTCGAGATCACTGGAAAGTCTATTAATGACTTAGAACAAACTGTTCATTTCTAAATTTTCTGAATGTTACAACTCTGCTACTGCCAATCATTGAAAGCGATGGGATTAAAACCCAGAATTTTGTTCTCTCCATCAGAGCTTTTTACTCATTCTTTCCTGTTCATCAACATAGATATGTGTTCCCAAACCTCAGCATTTACTTCTCTTTAATCCTCAGTGGTTGTAATTTAATTGGGTTTGCTTAAAAATAAAAGACTTTTTTTAAAGTAGACTAATCATGAATCCAGCCAGGGTAGACTAAAGAAGAAGACACAAATGACCTTTTAATAAGGTCCCTTCCAGCCCTATGATTCTGTTATTCTATGACAGCAGAGTTGCCCAATGGGCACAAGAACACAAGACTGGGACTGTGTCTGATCTGATTTTATTGTAACGACCCCACCAAAATTTTTGACACATGGTAAGCACTTAAATGTCTCGATTATTCTTATTATTATCATGATTATTGTGACAAGATGGTATAGGGGGTTTCAGTGAACTTGCAATTGCAGGGCACTTGTCAGCAGGAAGAATTACACCGGTCTGTGCTATACTTAAAAAACATACAGAAGGATTCTCAGAGAGAAACAACTGCTTTCCACCTGGAGAGTTTATAGGGACATGATTGTCTCTCAAAGATGAACTAGAAAGAGACAGTGTAAATCTCTGTTAGAGTTCAAAAGCCCTAAAGCTAGCAGTTCAATCATTAACTACCCCAAAGGCTTATACAGCCAGCAATGCTATCAAGTGTAAGAGAACAGATTTTGCAGTACTAATCTTGGGCGGCTGCAGAGGATCAGATTGATCATTCTACTACTTGAGGAAGGTGAACCCTGCTTTATGAGGTACTCTGTTATCAACAGCATCAATCAATAGCAAATGTCTAGTTGGGAGGAAGTATCTTTTAAGAGTGGAACACAAGCCAAACGGCTGCCTTTCTGTGTGCTTCCAGGATCGGGCCTAAGTCATTTGGAAAATTAAGGCTCGTGCATTTATCCATATCAAACTTCAAGTCTACAAATGTTCATGTAATGAAAAAATCTCGTCGCTCTTATATTCCCATTTTGATAACTCAGCTCCAGAGAGATGAGTGAAATACTCAATCCCTTGCAGAGGAGGGAAAAGGACTATGTTGCAATTTTTCAAGGCAAATTGATCAGGAGGTGTGATGATTTATCATGGCCAGTGTTTCCAGCCTCTCTCTTTTACATAATTTTTAGGATAATGTGGCTATTTTGAAATGTAATGGGATCAAAAGGAGATTCTTTTGCCTTTCGGTTTTACAACACTGGGCATAAATAGTTTAAAAACTCTCAGCGCCTGACATAAAAACATTAGAAATTGAGGCAGTCAGGATTTGACTGTTCTTTGAGGGCAGTTCTCACCTGAGCCAAGTCCATCATGGGCGATAACCAGCTTATACAAATACCCAAGGTGTACAGCTTCGAGGGAGAAGATGTCTGTCTACAAACAATCAGTAAGAGTGCAGTTAGATCAGGAGACATTCCAGCTTCCCACCTACACTACAAAGGAAGATAATGTCAAAATCAGGAGGACAAATTGGTTGAGCAAACACAATTCTGCCTGGGTTAAAAAAAGATGCACAAAACTGGAATATACATCTGCAAAAGTGCAACCATCCCTCTTCAATTTTTTGCTCTCTCTCTCATTTATTTTGTCTACGGAGAATAAATGAGGATACAAATTTTGGGGCTAAAATGAATTTTAACCGTGATGTGAAGGCACCCTATCAATCAGTGTTATGTACTGAGCACTTACTATGTGCAGAGCACTGTACTATGTGCTTGGGAAGGTACAATACAATAGAATTAGTAGATTTGATCCCTGCCAATAAGGACCTTAGAGTGTACAGGAGGAGAAAGACATTAAAATAGATAAGAGATAGGGGGAAATGATAGATTAATACGTGTAATAGTAAGGTAATAGGGGGAATAGTGGAGTGCTAGGAGGAATAGTAGAGGGGAATGTGTGTGAGTTTTTATTCAACTAGTTCGTGCAACTCCAAGCAATGTCATGCCTGGGTCAGTCCAGTGTTTCTACCAGACCAGCAGACTGACTTCGATGATGGCTGACATGGGGGCAACCATCTCAGGGCTCCTCTCCTTGACACCCACTGGACATCAGTTTGAGGATTACCCTAGAACAATAACCATCCAGGGCAGACCAGGAAATTCAGGCAGTGGTGCCATCAATTCAATAATGGTGTCACTTTAATCTAGATCTCTTTGTTCACAATAATCCACCCAGACAAGTCTGCGTTTTTGTGTTTGATTCATTCATGGTGCTGAAAAATGTAGGCATCTTGGAAACTTTGAGGTAAAAATGTATGCTGCCTGGGAATGAGCAGCTGGAATTTCTTATTTCCAGAGCATTTCTGAAACAAGCAAACTTTTGAACTGTCACTTTTCAAAGAGAGTGTCCAACTGAGAGCTCACCTCTTCCAGGAGGTCTTCCCAGACTGAGCCCCCTTTTTCCTCTCCCCCTCCCTATACCTCCTTCCCCTCCCCACAGTACCTGTATATATGTTTATACAGATTTATTACTCTATTTATTTTACTTGTACATATTTACTATTCTTTTTATTTTGTCAATAATGTGCATCTAGCTTTACCTGTATTTTTTCTGATGACTTGACACCTGATCACGTTTTGTTTTTTTTTGTCTGTCTCCCCCTTCTAGACTGTGAGCCCATTGTTGAGTAGGGACTGTCTCTACATGCTGCCAACTTGTACTTCCCAAGCGCTTAGTACAGTGCTCTGCACACATTAAGCGCTCAATAAATATGATTGAATGAATGAATGTCTGCTATGTGACCTTGGGCAAGTCACTTAACTTCTCAGGTACCTCATCTGTGAAAGGGGGATTAAGATTGTGAGTACCAAGTGGGGCAGAGACTGTATCCAAACCCGATTTGCTTGTAACTGCCCCTGTGCTTAGAACAGTGCCTACCACATAGTAAGCGCTTAGCAAATACCACAATCATTATTAGTAGTAGTATTATTATTAAATGTAACAGAGTTGGTAGACACATTCCCAGGCCATAATGAGGATTAGGGAATGTTTGTTAAACACATAAATCAAAACACACTTTTTAGGCTACAGAAGTGCTGATCTACCTTAAAGGCAATATTCCACTGTCTACGAGCTGGTGCTTTACTTTCAGAAATTCCTAAACTCAAAAGTCAAACATAGCACTGCAGAAACAGGAATGGGAGTCATTTACTCTGGGTCCTTAATCAGATTACTATCAAATGCTCGCTTTATGAGCTTGGAGTGGATTTCATGGATTTGGAGTAATATTTTTTCATAGATTTGCAACCCACTTGAGCTACTGTTTCTAAAACTGGGTTTCTTCCTATTTCCACCACCGTTAAGAACTTTGACTGTAAACAAACTGTGGTTCTATGGCTGCAATAGAATAATAAGCTATGTTCTCATTTTAGTCTTCTCGATGAGTACTCAAGCATAGAAAGAGCCTGTTGAAATTGGTTCAAGCTCTTTTCAAGGAGAGAGACCAAAAGGGAAAGCGTGAAAGAGCCATATTGAGACAGAAAAACATAAGATGACAAAGAAATTCTCTTTACTGAGTCTCCAGCAGAGGCATCAAAGATGTTTGGAGAAACAATGTAATTGCTCCTCATCTCAGACCTATTATCCTGGTGAAGAATGAACTGTTTTACATCCTTAATTTTCTCTCTCATAATCCATCAGGGACCTCTTGAGACTCCTAACTTTTTCCTTTGGTAACAAACTATGGGAACCGCCAGCCACAAATTTATCCAAACTCTTCTTGATCCCGTTGATACTTTCTGCCTCTGTCATAATAAATCCAACACATTCACCACCTTCTACGTAAAGTACAACTTATCATTTGTTTTGAGCCTACCACCTTTACATTTCAATGGCAACCCATCATCCATGCGCTCAGTACAGTGCTCTGCACACAGTAAGTGCTCAATAAGTATGACTGAATGAATCTCAGTGCTGAGGTGAACAATTCTGAGTTCATTCTGCCCACTCTCTTGATGACCTTGTATGCTTCATTTGAGTCCCCTCTAAACCTCCCCCTTTCCACAGTGAAGAGTCCTCGTATCCTCAGTCTGGCTTTATAGAAGCTGCTCTAGCGCCCTACTACTGAGAATTTCCCAGCTCTTAATGTATCCTTCACACATAGCATCCCAGGACTGGCATTCTGGGGCTTTATTTGGTGGTAAAACTTGGCTCTTTATTGTGTTATCTATTCCCTTCCTGCTGTAGTTGCCTGTAAAATGAATATATTTGAGTCCAGGGAAAGAGTGTTGAAGAATAAAATGAAAAGGACATTAAAATATGTATTTTTCCCTGGCCTTAAAGTCTGATCAGGCAACGGAAATTAAAGTCTAATGAATTTTGCTGTTTGCTAACTGGAGATTGCTCAGTTCTCCTAAAATGCTTGGGTTGCATTCTTGCAAAACTTCAGTTAGGGAAAACTCACTCTGCAGTGCTCTCCTGTTTTAACACAAACAGTAACCTTGGGAACATGGCACGCTGGGTCCAAATAGGCTCACGTTGTCAGAAGAACATTCCATAATTCCCTAATCATGTCCTAACCAGAATGCGTATTTTTTAAAAAAACTCATTATGACAGAACTGAATACATTATTAAATGAAGAACTTATGTTGGTACATGAATAACCCACTGCATTCTATATTCAACATTGCCATGCACAATGACCTTCTCTGATCCGTCGGTAGGCCTACCATCAGCCTCGATAATCTGTAAGTAGTGAAAGCACCAAGCTAAAATAAAGTTCTCTTGTTCACTCACTTGTCCTTTCAGAAATGCCTTGGGACTCTTTGATCGAAACAGCTTCCTGGATCCTGTATCTCCCTTTTCTCCATAGATGGAAATGAAGACACTGGCTTCTGTCCCAGCATTCCACAGTTCACCTGTCGTCACGAGCACTTCATACCTAGTCACTATCGATGAAAGAAAACTGCTTAATATTAAATCGCTCCTAAGTGTTCATAACTCAGCTGCCACCAAAAGAAACTAAGTGCGATTGAGTGGAGGAAGGTTGGTAGATGATTAGGATTTTGCAGGAACTTGTATTCAGTAGTAAAATGCATTGAGCTAAAACCTCATTTTGATCGTGGGCTTATTTTCCCTGGGTTGTCACAATGGTCATATTAATTGGGGAGGAACCAAAATGTCTTTTGCTTTAGTCCTTCAAGACCATTCAGAATAATTGCAAACTGAAAACTGAAGACAAATTAAATCTACAAATCACTGTCCAACTCTGGCATGTATCTTACCAGAGAATTATAGATGTATACATATAAACACATATACATATATCATCCATTTATTAACCATCAATAGGAGCATTTGCCTCTATCTTCTGTCTGCCAGCAAGGTATTACTCTCCTTAAGGATGATGGCTCATAGTCAGAGTCAGTCAAATGGCTCATAGTCTAAAACATTGCGTCCCCTCTATTTATTTATTGAGAATCAGCATAGCTTAGTGGAAAGAGCACGGGCTTGGGAGTCAGAGAACGTGGGTTCTAATCCCACTCCACCACTTGTCTGCTGTGTGACCTTGGGCAAGCTGCTTAACTTCTCTGTGCCTCAGTTGCCTCATCTGTAAAATGGGGATTAAGACTGTGAGCCCCACTGGGACAACCTGATTACCTTTTGTCCCCCAGTGCTTAAAACAGTGCTTGGCACATAGTAAGCACTTAACAGATACCATAATTATTATTATTATTTAAAATACATTACTATTGCAATGTGCATAAGAATAGTGCATTAGTATTATGTCATTCCCATCTAAAGGGACACTTCTTTCATTGGAGCATACATTTTGGAAAGGAATAACTAGGAAAGGTAAATCAGTTTTGGTGGCTTTGTAATATATTCATACATGAACCCCAGGATGTCTATAGTCTAAACTGAAATAGATGATGGTGATTTAATTTAAATTGCACTCTCATGTTGAGTAACATATAAACACTTGTCTTTGCTCCCAGTCTTCTTAGTCTAACCTTGTGGTAACTAATACTACATGTATTAACTAGTAATTTAATGCTGTAATATGAAAGACCATTTCCAAGTGGACACTGCAATAATACTTGTAAAGGAAAAGGTTATAATTTTGCTTCTTCTGGTCTTAAATGACAAATACCCTTGATGTATCCAAGGAGAAGTACTAATATGAAAAAGGTTGTCAAAAAGGGACTTCTCATTACTCTTTGCTATCTATTCATTCTTTCCCATTCCTAATCTCCAACAGTTAGTTTCACTCTTCCAAATCCCCAATTATCCATGGCATCCAGGCCTCCCATCTTCAAACTCTCCCATTTTTCCCAGGAGTCTCTCAAGAGGAGATCTCCTGCCTTCTCTCAAAATCCACCTCCTCCCCCTGCACATCTTACTCCATCCCTTCACACCTCATCAAAGCACTTGTCCTGTCCCTTCTTCCCTCCCTTCTGACCACCATCTTCAACTGTTCGCTCTCCAATGGAATCTTCCCCACTGCTTTCAGACATGCTCGTGTCTTCCCTATCCTTAAAAAAACCCACCCCTGAAACAACAGCTCAATCAATTTATCACTCCTACCATTTCTCTCCAAACTCCTGGAGTGAATTGTCTACATCCACTGCCTCAAGTTCTTCTCCTCTAACTCTCTCCTTGGTCCCCTTCAATCTGGCTTCCGTCTCCTTCATGCCACAGAAACTGCCATCTCAAAGGTCACAAGCGATCTTTTCCTTGCCAAATCCAGTGACCTACTCCATCTAAAAGCTTCTGGATCTCTTGCCTTTGACACTGTCAACCACTCCCTTCTCCTGAAAACATTATCCAAACTTGGCTTCACTGACATACTCCTCTCTTGGTTCTCCTCCTTTATCTCTGGTCATTCATTCTCAGTCTCTTTTGTGGGCTCCTCCTCTGCCTCCCACCCCCTAACTATAGGTGTCCTTTAAGGGTCTGTTCTAGGTCCCCTTCTATTTTCCATATACACTCACTGACATTTCAGTCCATGAAAGAACTTTAAGAACTCAAAATAGCCACATACTTGAGGCCAGACCAGGTTTTTTTGTTTTGGTTTGAAAAATGGAATTATCTGGACAAAGTGTTTAGGATTATCCCAGTTTGGATCTCCAATTGCTATGCCGGGGGATAAGAGAGCAGTCAATTCTCAGTAGTATGAACCCTAGCTGTTATGAGAAAAGCTTTTCATCTTCATAAATCTTTTAGCACTTGAGTGGTCACCCAAGATGCACTAGCCTACAGTTCACACCCACCTGCTTCTATCTCTACGTGGCTTTTTCATCGTAAGTTTGATTGACAGAGTCTGTAATCCCTCTAGACTCTGCACATAGAAAGAGCTCTGCACACAGTAAGTGCTCAATAAATTTGATAAACTGATTAGGAATAAATAATAATAATTGTGGTATTTGTTAAGCGCTTACTATGTGCCAAGCACTATTCTAAGCACTGGGGTAGATACAAGCTAATCGGGTTAGACACAGTCCCTGTGCCACACAGGACTCACAGTCTTAATCCCATTTTATAGATGAGGGAACTGAGGCACAGAGAAGTGAAGTGAGTTACCCAAGGTCACTCAGCAGATGTGTGGTGTAGCCGGGATTAGAACCCAGGTCCTTTTGACTTCAAGGTCCGGGTCTGTCTATTAGGCCATGCTGCTTCTCTAACAGAAGCCCTGATGCCCGCCAGGAGTTTGAAGAAGAAGCAGCTGGACCTCTCTCATTGTCCATAGGAAGGGATCATATATTCCTCAAGGGCAGGGTCCACAGCTTTTATTTCCGCTTCACGTTCCCACGCATTTCGTACAGTGCAATGCACAAAGTAAAATGCTCATTCAAGCGTTATTACCTGGGCTGATGGGGGTGATAGTGATGTAAGTCCCCGAGACACTGGGCTTTGAGCCTGGGAGGGAAGCCCAGTGACCATAACTGTTGTAGAAGTAAGGACAGAATGGAAGCTGAATCTTTTCTACAAGCATATATCTAATACAACTTTTTCTTCTTTGGGGTGGAGGGGAAGAGAGAGAATGAGAAGTTTAGGCTTTAAGTTTAGAGTGTCTGTTATTTTTCAATTTGTTACTTAAGAGGAAAGTATTGTGGAAATGGGATTTCTATGGGGACTTGAAAAAATGTTCTTAAAACCAAATTAGTTCTGCAAAACATCTTGGCATATTTGCCATTAGGTCAATGATTAAGTTACTACTTGCCAGTCTGTAAGCTCTTTCACAGGAGTCTTCACCTTTGCAGAGCCCTGGAGGATACATAAGGGTAGACTAGGACTAATTTAATTACTGCCTCCTCCACATTATCTGTCTAATTTAGGAAGTAGCTTACTCCTAGGCAGAATCTGATTCAGCAGCAGTAAAGTTTCACCAAGAATAGAAAACACCGGAGTTCAGAAAGTACCTGGTTCTTTGCTTCCTTTGAACCCAGTCTATTTGAGATCATTTTATCATCTCATGTCTTAGATCTGATTACTAAAATCAGTTTGGTTAAGGATAAGGTCAGGATTAGCCAGAGGCAAAGTTCGAACAAAGTGCCTTCAAAGACTACAGTCACAAAAACAGAACCAACACAAATCATCAAAACTCAGGTGATTCATATTTCTTTCAGTTACTACAATTTTGGCCATTTTTTTCCCATTTTCATTTATCCCAGAACTATGTCCTTTGAAGACTTTAGAATCTGTGCAAATGAGATAGGTCAACCTACTAACTGGAATACTTCACTGTTTCTGCATCAGACCTTCAAAAACTTATTTTGCAACCATGTAATGAGGACATTAAATTTTAGCTTAAGGATAGGAAATTGGTTCCAACAACAGGAAGGAAGAAGACAGAACAGTGCAGGTCAGTACAATTTATGCTATTATGTGGCTCTAGTAGGGATAGCAGCGATATCAACAGGACATAAAATGTTTCTCCAATGCCAATATTACTATATTGAGGTAGATGTTAAAACTTGGTTCTACTTCCAATACCTCATCAACTTATCCTGACCCTCCACAGATATCTGACCCCCAAATTTCTCAGGACCATTGATGCAGCCAATTGGGCCCACCAGGTACATACAATCAGTAGCAGAATCATGACCAAAACCTCTAGCAACAAACAATTTACTAAATGGCACCTCTTTAAGTTGCACTGTTCATTTTCCTGCATTCAGGGAGAACTTGCCCCTGGAAATTCAGATTCCACCTGAGGAGATTTCAAAAACTCACGGAGAAACCATTTTTATTAACTGAACATCTCCCATAATCAGGTCAGGAAATTGATGCTTTGGAATCATGTCTAAGCCTGCCTTGGTAGACAAAAGGTATTAAACCCCTTAAAATAATCATGATCTACCAGATGTCTAAGAAACAGTGGAGAAGACAGAATTGATCATCCTGATACAAAGCCTATAAAGGGAATACCTCAAAACATGCCCACTGCTAATGTAGAATTTATTTTTCCAAGTGATAAGAAAAGCCACTAAATCAATTGTTTGAAATCTGAGGTCCGCTTGGATTCAAAGCATTTACTTCAGCCACTGCATCAGGGGCAGTCATGCCCTTTGGAAAGAATTGGGCTCAATCCTAGACAACAGAAGTCAGAAAGCTGTGAGGAGGGAATAACCCCCTGGATTATCCATGTCCAGCCACCTTGAAAAGTAGAAAATAGTTCATAAAAAATTGGAGACCCCAAAAGACCCCAGCCAACACCAGAGCCCAGTAGGGCACTAAGAGTCCAGTGAAAGGAAAGGCACTCCCAATCCTGAATTGGTGGAGGCCGATGTGCATTTTAAATAATTGAAGGTTTGGTTAACCAAACAATATTAAACCAAATCACCTACAGGGAACACGGCCAGAGGAGAAGAGAAAGGAGAAAGGAACACAGTGAATGGAGAAAGAGAAGACAGAGGGCTTCCAGTGGAGGGGTGCATTACCTATGACCACCTGCCCTGTCCAAAACGTTATGGGGACCAAGGAGCACAGGCCTGCGAGTTAAAAGGAGCTGGGTTCTAATTCTGGCTCTATCACTTGTCTGCTGTGTGACCTTAGGCAAGTCATTTCCCTTCCTCTGTGCCAAAATTGCCTCATCTGTGAAATGGGGAGTAAGACTGTGGGCCCCACGTGGGACATGAACGGTGTCCAACCTGATCAGTTCGTATCTATCCCAGAACTTAATACAGTACCTGGCACATAGTAAGTACTTAACAAATACCATTAAAACTTTTTAAAAAATGATTTTAGGTCTCAGTGCCAGTGCCTTCAGGACAATAACCCTCTCTTCCTCCTCCCATCTCTACTCCTCCTCCCCACTCCCACCCCTCCCCAAGCCCCATGGAGCAGGGTCCTGCTTCGGCAGGTGAGCACTCCATGTTTCCTGGTGCCCTTTCTTCCCTACCTGGAAGGCCTGGTTGTCCCTGTCTTGAAACTGGAAATTCCCAACAGATTTCCCCATCTTCCTGATTCTGTGCCAGCCAGCGGTGAGCAGGGATATTGAACTGCTCCCCCGAAAACAGGTTCTGTAGTTGTATCTAGAAGAGCCACAATACTACCTGTAAGATTTATTGTCAAGATTAAAATAATCCTGTGGGTAGACATGCCATTTTTCTTCTGAAAAGGTTTTTCACAATTTTATTTGTAAATCATTTGATGGTCTTAAGAGCTAAGAAATGACTTCTTTTCTGCAAAGTCAGTGACGTTATTTACTTTTCTCTCAAATTAGCACTTTCCTGTGTGAAACATTCCGGATTTCTTTCTAAATCCTACAGGGACAAGCAGTATTTCAAAGATTAAAGCATTTGCTCTTCTCAATACCTAGGAAATGGGAAATTTAGTTGGAGTTCTGAACCAGATACAATCTCCCCAATAGAATATAAGTTCCTGGGCAGGGATCTTGTCTACTTGTATTATTATACTAAATTTTCCCGAGCACTTAGTACAGTGCTCTGAACACAGCAAATGCTCAATAAATACCATTGATTGACTGACTGATTGATAGTGTCTAGCCTAAACATGGGATGGAATTTGCAATTTGGAAATTCCAGTTAGCCCTGTTCTTGTCACTGAGCCTCTCTCTCAGTATGCTTAGTATGTGTTCTGCACATAGTAAGTGCTTAATAGATACAATTGAAAGAATGATTGAATTACCAGGAGAATAGCCTTGGAGAATGGCTTTTCATTGAGAAGATTAAGGCCTAAAATCACCAAAGAAATGGTTGTTTTTCAGCTCTTCCATGCTAGAGTTGACTGTCTACTCAGATTCTGCTGGCCAACCTTGTGAAAACACTGCCTGATCACGTTTTTCCAATCCACACAAGACTGGGCAGTTACTGATATTTGATCTAACTGTTCTACCAGGGAGAGAAAAGCTTAGGGAACAAACTACTCCAGGTTGTTTATTAGAATTAAACTCTAAAATCTGGAAACTATTCAGCTTGGTGCCTATGGTTTCCTTGACTGGGACAGGGGTGTTCATTGGCACACACATATGTGTTCGACAAAGATTTTTCCAAATTTATTCAACTCCAAGAATAAAGACGCATAGTCATCAGAATCATTTAGGCTCTGAATTTCAATTTTAATTGTTACTGATCTTTCTCATTTCTAATTCTTAGAAATTGAAAACAAATAAATTGGCCATTTACCCTTTGTCTTAGAGGTTCCGCATGCCTTCCGGGAACCACGAATCCTTTTGTCATGGCTCACAGAATAATACACTCTCCACCTAACCAACCCCAGACCGGAGATGCCAATTTTTCATTTTGATCAATCAATTATTGGCATTCATTGAACGCTTACTGTGTGCAGATCACTGTACTAAGTGTTTGAGTGAGTTTGTTGGGGGCAATAAGGGGACAGTAATTTTACGGGTAGACGGGGATTGAGAGGGGACTGGCTTCAGGGAGTTAATGGGTCAGAAAGCTTTGAAAGCTTTCAGGTCTTGTCCGAGCCCTAGCCTGAGCAAGTTGGGAGACTAGTTTACACAACTGTGGGAGGAGTCATTCCCATCGAGTGGGCCCCTATGGCCCAGGCTGACATTTCCCAGGGTCAAGTAATCATGGGGAGCTTGAGGAAGGCACTTCTCTCTGAATGGGCAAGACTGCGAGGTTACCCCATTCCACGGAAGTTTTGAAAATGAGCTGAACCTGTACTTGGAGGAATACCATTCCTGACAGTATTGATTTTATGAAAAGATTGAGCTCATAGACACCATAATCTCTCCGTTGCTAAGAGGCAGGAAATGTCACTGAGGTGTGCTATTACAGAGTTGGATTTCCACAGGAAAAAAAATTCTCTTACCTCCTTACAGTGCCAGCCAGGGGAAGGGCCAGAGTTACTGTGGCCAACACGAATCTTGTAGAGCTCGCCAACATCTCCGGGGTTAATCTGTAAGGGATTCGCAGAGGATGGGTTTGACCCATTTGTTAATAACCAAACATTCGGTGGTATCATGAGAAGCAGCATGGCCTCGTGGTTATAGCACGGGCCTGGGAGTTAGAAGCACCTGGGTTCTTGTTCTGCTCTGTCATTTGTCTGCTTGGTGACCTTGGGCAAGTCACTTCACTTCTCTGTGCCTCAGTTCCCTCATCTGTAAAATGGGGATTAAGACTGTGAACCCCATGTGGGACATGGACTGTGTCCCTTCTGATTAGCTTGTACCTCCCCCAGAATTAGAACAGTGCCTGGCAAGTAGTAAGCACTTAACAAATACCATAAAAAGAGCATTTAACAAAACTATTTAAGTGTTTCTAAATTGAGCCATCAAGCAACATCTCTATCTGCTTTTCCTGAAGATATCATTTTACCTTTTTAAAGCATCCGTCTGTGAAAACGCCACCTCGTAACGCCTGTCACAGTCCCCAGTCACACTTCTAAGCGAGTCAATGCCATCTCAGTACTTACAATGAAGGTGTCTTCACAGCCTTCTTGAAACAGATCCCCATCAGCACGATAAAGGAAGATAGGCCCTGAGCTTCTGTGAGAGCCATAAAACACAATATAAACCTGGGAGCTGGTTCCTGCATGGGGCAGTTCACTGGTGATGACTGACACTTTCCATTTGCAGAATGAGAAGCTCCTACCTGTATGGGAAGGATGGAGAACGGCCCCTCCTGGGGCCAGGAGTTAGTGTGTCCAGATGAGCTAGGATTCTAAGTGTGACAGTGTCTTATGTCCCACCCTGATTATGTGTTCCCCACAGCACTTTCTTTTGGAGCCTGAAACTAGAGGGCAACATTCTTGGCATACTTGAGGGAAGATTCTGTATGCAAAAGGGAGTTTTGCAGCGCTGGTTCTGGGTGGACCCTCCCCAGAGCTTCTCTTCACATACTGATGCCCATCTTGGGGTACAGTCAGAGTGGGATGGGGGTTCTGTCCTGCAATGCAACCACACCCCATACAAAGCAGCAGGGCCGGAGCACCATTCTGCATCCCTGTGGACCTGACATACGGGGTCTTTTCTCCCCCTGTCACACCATCAGGCTGGCTCTAAGGGAGGGATAAGGTGGACGAGAATCAGCATTATAGTTATGCAAAGAGCACAAGCAGGATCCCAAGAGGATGAAACCCTCTTCATATACGATGGACCATAGCTCCCCCCATCTTCAAAACCGCACTAAAATCATATCTCCCCCAAGAGGCCTTGCCTGATAAAGTCCCCATTTTCCTCTACTCTCTCTTCCTTCTGCATTGCCTATGCATTTCAATCTGTACCCTTTAAACAATCCATAATGTTTCTTGAGCACTTACTGTTTGCAGAGCACTATACTAAGGGCGTGGGAGAGTACTATACAACAGAGTTAATAGATATTCATTCAGTCATATTTATTGAGCACTTTCTGTGTTCGGAGCACTGTACTAAGAACTTATGTTCCTTGCCTATAAGGAGCTTACATTCTAGAGGGTGAGACAGACATTAATACAAAAATATTAATACATGCATTCTGTGGGGATGAGGGTGGAGTTAATACCATGTGCTTAAAAGGTACAGATCTAAGGGCATAGGTGAGCAGAAGGGAGAGGGAGTAGGGGTAGAAAGAGGGCTTAAGGACTCCTGAAGACGTGATTTTGATAAAGTTTTGAAAGTGGGAAGAGTGGTGGTCTGACAATGTAGAGGGGGAGGGAGTTCCAAGTCAGAAGGAGGGCATGAGCTAGGGTCAGTGGCAAGACAGATGAGTTCAAGGCACAATGAGTAAGTTGGCATTAGAGGAGCTACATGTACGGACTGAGTTGTAATAGGAAATCAGTGAGGTAAAGTAGGAAGGGGAAAGCTGAGTGCTTTAAAGTCGATGGTAAAGACTTTCTGTATAAATTTAAATAATAATAATACTAATGGCATTTATTAAGCGCTTTCTCTGTGCAAAGCACTGTTCTAAGCACTGGGGAGGTTACAAGATGATCAGGTTGTCCCACGTGGGGCTCACAGTCTTAATCCCCATTTTCCAGATGAGGGAACTGAGGCACAGAGAAGTTAAGTGACTTGCCTAAAGTCACACCGCTGACAATTGGCAGAGCCGGGATTTGAACCCATGACCTCTGACTCAGTCATCAACTTCAGTCCCTCATCAGTTATGTACATATTTATAATATATTTATTTATATTAATTTTTCTGGTATTTGTTAAGCACTTATTATGGAATGTTCTAAGCACCAGGGTAGATACAAGTTCATCAGATTGGACACGGTTCCTTTCTCACATGGGGCTTACATTCTTTACCCCCATTTTACAGATGAGATGACTGAGGCAGAGAGAAGTACAGTGACTTGCCCTAGGTCACACAGCCGACCGGTGGCGGAACCATAATTAGAACCCAGGTCCGTGCTCTAACCACTAGACCACTCTATGTCTCAACACTTTGGCAGCAGTGTCACCCTGTTTGACTCTCCAAGGCTCCTGGTGCCAGAAAAAAGTCCCTCCCTCCAGCCCAGGGCAGCCTGGCCCAGGCAGAGACCCCAGGAGGGGCCAGTGAGGAAGTTTTCTTCCCTTTGGACTCAGGAGAACAGTCACCAGTGGAAATGGTGCCAAGAGAATTTGAGAAGGGATCAGAAATTCCTGACCTGGGGAAGCAGATGTGGAATAAACAAGGGGCAAATCCTAGCTGATAAAGGCGAAGCAGAGAGCACTTTCCACTTTAATAATAATAATAATGGTATTTGTTAAGTGCTTACAATGTGCCAAGCTCTGTACTCTCATCTAATGTGTTCCCCTCTGGGTCTTCATTTCTCCAGCAGAGATTTTGTTTCTCAGTTAACTATTCAGACAAAAATCAAGTCCAGTTTCTACTAGAGTGCCTATCATTTAAAGGTTAGTTGACTTTTCTACTTGTTCTACTTGTGTGCAGAGCACTGTACTAAGTGCTTGGGAAGTACAAGTTGGCAACATCTAGAGACGGTCCCTACCCAACAGTGGGCTCACAGTCTAGAAGGGGGAGACAAACAAAACAAAATATATTAACAAAATAAAATAAATAGAATAAATATGTACAAGTACTACTCCTACTAGTAGAGATATATTGTTAACAAGGGGAAGCAGCATGGCATAGGGGAAAAGCAGCGGTGTAGAAGTGGAGGACCCGAGTTTGAGTTGGAGCTTTGCCACCAGCCTGTTGTGTGACCAGCCTGCAGTGAGGATAAGTCAATTAACACTTCTTTACCTCAGTTTCCTCATTTCAAAATGGGGGGTAATAATACCTGCCTTTCTACCTATCTCATAGGGCTTTGGGGAGGGCAAAAATGAACTAAATAATACGAGAGTTCTTTAGAAAGTAAATTGGCGTAAAATAGCCAAGGTGTTAGAACCATGGGGCAAAATACCAGGTGATCTTTCCTAAGAGAGCATAGTCTAGTGGATGGAGAGCAGGCTTGGGTGTCAGAGGACTTGGGTTCTAATCCTGACTCCACCATGTCTGCTGTGGACCTTGGGGAAGCCCCTTAACTTAACTTGGAGAAGCAGTGTGGCTCAGTGGAAAGAGCCCGGGCTTTGGAGTCAGAGGTCATGGGTTCAAATCCCGGCTCTGCCACTTGTCAGCTGTGTGACTTCGGGCAAGTCACTTCACTTCTCTGTGCCTCAGTTACCTCATCTATAAAATGGGAATTAAGACTGTGAGCCCCCCGTCGGACAACCTGATTACCTTGTAACCTTCCCAGTGCTTAGAACAGTGCTTTGCATATAGTAAGCACTTAATAAATGCCATCATTATTATTATTATCTGCACCTCAGTTACCTCATCTAGAAAATGGGAATTAAGACTGTGAGCTCCACATGGGACATGGACTGTATCCAAACTGATCAGTCCACGGCACTTGGGACCGTGCCTGGCACATAGTAAGTACCATTTAAAAAAAAAAAAAGATGGGGGCTCACTGATGCCTAGGTGAAACATCCCAAAGGAGGATCAGGTTGGGAGTAAAATACCCTGCAAAAGATGGGAGAAGACCTCAGGGCCACAGGGTGATCGGAGCAGGGGAGGAAGCTGTTGGGCTGACAGCATTCCTGCCAGTTCCACCCACCCCTGCTCTCAGACGACTGTATTTTGACATGCTTCAGGAATTAAAGGTGGACAAAGATCTACCCTGATAATCATCAGTCACTGTTTTCATTCTTCCTTTGACCACCCCGGTTACCATGCTGCTTGAAAATGCAATTTCTTTCCCTATTGATTTTGTCCCGGCACATTGAGTACATATTGATCTCTCCCTCAGCATACCCCCATCACAACCTGCCCCTCTGAACTCCATTACTCTGTCTCTAACATAGCAGAAGCCAGACACATCTTATTTTGTTTCCGCACACTCATGTGAAGACTGACTCTGCCCAGGAAGTGTGGGAAGACTGCTTGACTCTGAGCTGTGCTTGTTGGTTAACTGCACTTTGCTTACAGAGATTCATTCATTCATTCAGTCGTATTTATTGAGGGCTTACTGTGTGCAGAGCACTGTACTAAGCGCTTGGGAAGTACAAGTCGGCAACGTATAGAGACGGTCCCTACCCAACAGCGGGCTCACAGTCTAGAACATCATCTAGAAGTTCCTATTGATCTTTTTTTCTAATCCATAGGGTCCTTGTTTCCAAATGAGTACCTCCCAGATTACACGCCAACTGTGAACTCCTTGAGGGCAGGGATTGTGACTATTAATTCTACTGTACTCTCCCAAGAGCTTAGTACAGTGCTCTACACAGAGTAGGCACTTGGTAAATATCACTGGCCAATTGGCAGGCTGTACTGAGTTTAACAACCATTGCTGAGTATAAAACCCAAGTGACTATCTTGGGAATGCTTGATTTGGTGACCGCCAATTTAAGTCCTGAGCGGCAACCATGTTGGCAGAAGTAGGAGTGTCTGGTTGCCATCTGAAGCAGTGGTGACTTTGAATCATGTGCCTTTAGGTTGGGGCCAGCCTGTACGCTCTGATCTATAGCCCACGGCTGCAGTCCCTAAAATCTCTGCTCTAATTCAGCCCTATTCACATGTTGTAGACTATGAGTTTGCCAGCCAGTGACTTTAATTACACATGTTGTAAAGATAACTCTGTAACCAATTACATTTCTTGAGATTGGCCTTTAGAAGAGCCCAGAGAGAATTCAGTCTTGTTAGGCAGCTAGACGGGACTTCCAGACTTGTTTCTACAGGTCTATTTATGCTACTGAGATTCCATTTTGGCATACTCTTGTTATAACTGCAATATCTGGTCCATCAGTCCCTGGAATGAGCAGCAGCCCACACCTACTCCAATTTATTCTATACTGGAGAAGTACCTTGCTCTAGAGAAGAACAAGGATGCACTAGAAAAAGAGAGGATGGTGTTTCTTCTCCCTCCTACTTAGACTGTGAGCCCCATGGGAGCCAGGGACTGTGTCCACCAAATTAACTTGTATCTACCCCTGGGCATAGAACAGTGTTTGACAGATACTAAGTGCTTAACAAATACTGTAAAAAAAATGAGTCAGGAGCCTGGTTGATTCTAGGTTTGAGACCTGTTGGTGGCCCTGATGATCCAGGCCATCTCTACCTAAAACACAAGAAAAACTCCTCCTTGGAGGTAGCTTTTGACCCTCCTAAAATGGATGCCCAAATGCAGGAGCCACCTGGTTTCAGAACCAAGAGAAAAAGCCATATCAGTTACCTGGCAATCCCTCAATTTCCCTGAGCTTTTGCATCTTATTTGCTCCTACTCAGGCTTCTCAGGATTCCAGTGTGGACAGGTGTTAATCGCAACTCTGGGGAATGCAGGGTTGTCATAATCCTTAAATTGGTATTTTGGGAGGTTTTTGTGGAAACCATCTTGGCACCATCTTGGGATAGGTCTTCCCTCTAAGCTTCCCTCTTGGCTCTGCTCTGTCATCCGCATTCATTGGAATTGCCATTCCTGAGTAGTCGGAGCCTAGATAATCAGCTTTTGTGGTGTACTTGTCCCAGTTTGCTTTTATTGGCTGGTTTTAGTTGAATTAAATTTGATTTTGACGTTGGGCTGCACTGCTGTTAAGCAAAGAATGTAGAGTCTTTTCTAACAATCTCATTTATGTTAGAGTTGATATTTCTGGACTCCCAGAACCATCATAATGGGCCCCAATGTACATCACTGGTTGATAGAAACCATGAAATTGGATAGTCCAAGGTTTCTTCCATTAATGCAAACACATTTCATCAGGAGAGCCCTAAGGCCATAAGTATGCTTTACTGGATTTGGCTTCTCAAAACCCTTTCTTTTTTTCCCATATTTTCTGATACTGTCCCAAAATGAAATCCAATTCCAGAAAAAATATACCCCAAAACTTCCTGCTTTATAATCACCCCCTCACTCTCCAGGATGGGTTTATCCAAACTATAATACAGCATACAAAAAATAATTTTCATAATGGCTACTAAGTGATATCATGGTAGCAACCTAATCTTTTTAAGTACTTGGACTGGAAAAATTAGTGTAATAAGAGGAAAAAAGCGATTGTTACCTCTCTGAGGCTTCATGAAACAATTTGAATGAAGCTATCAAGTTAAAAATTGTAGGTCATTTATTCATATTTTACTTCTTGTGCTATGTACTCTATTACAAATATACATTTTGTACTACACTCTACATGTGTACTACTCTCTTTAGCTGATGTGAAAGCCAGAAATTCAGGACATAAAAAATGAAATAATAATTTCTACTTAGGGAGATGCATTGGTTCTTCTAGTATAATTGTTACCAATGGCAAAATCAAATGTATCCCTCTACTGCTTGTCCCATTAACAGCACTTTAAAATTGTGATTGAAAAAAATAATAGCATTTATATTACTGCTGTTGCAATTTTTTGGTGCTCTGAAACCTGGCTATTAACCTGATTTAACCGCATCCTTTCTGTGGGTAATAGCCAACAGGGGACACACAACTTATCAAAGGAAAGTCCTTGGTTGCCAAATGCCCTTCTGATTGACCATTAGATATAGAATAGGCCACTGTCCCAGGAAATCCAAAATAGAAAGAGATATTCAGCCTCTCAAGAAAGACTACCTCTAAGTGGAACTAAGATTCTCCCCAGTGTCATCCACGGACAACCCTGTTAGGTGCTCAAGGAGATCCAGTCATTCTTTCAAACCTCTAAGAATAATAACAACTGTGTGATGGAATTAGGTGTTTTCCATGCGATGAGTACTGTACTAAGCACTGGGATAGAGGCAAATTAACCAGATCAGACACAGTCTCTATCCCATGTTTGGTTCACATTTTAAGTGGGAAGGAGAACACGTGAGTTAAGAATGAATCAGAAGAAGAATCTCTCTGCCTGCCCCAGGAATATGCTCTTTCCAGCACAGATGGGACACTCAATTTCATGCTTAGATACAAAGATGGAGTGAAGACAACTAACAAATGATTTTCCAAAATTATCGGATCAGCCAAAATTCTGTTTGGCTTACAAAATTTGCGTTGATCCTACTCACAATAACACACCTCTTTCAGTAGTCATATTTACTAAGTAGAACTCACCCCTCCTCATCCCTACTGCAGCCACACTGTTTTTCATGAGGTTAAAAAGAGAGAGAGAGGGAGGGAGGGAGGGAGAGGGAGGGAGAGGGAGAGAGAGAGAGAGAGAGAGAGAGAGAGAGAGAGAGATAGTCATCTGAAACCACTAACCTTGGGCTAGAATTACAATTCTGAAGTTCTTTAAAGTCTCATCCCTGGAATCAAACTGCTGGACATCCGATGGTCAAGTTCTTCCCAGTACCAGAACCCTACTCTAATTCAATCCCAAACTGGGCTCTTAGAGAAGGGTGGCCTTTCAGAAGGCACCTTTACTGATGCTGCAGTGCACTACAAACCTGAGAGTTGACTCCTCCTTTGTGGCTTACCTAAAAGTCAGTTGGAAGCTTAAACACTTAACTATCTGGTTCACTGACTTCAACTCGATGCATACACTCACACACACACACACACACCCTCCAATTCTCCTTCACAACGGCATAAGAAATTTTTGAAATTTTACAAAAGTGTCTAGTATTGCCCATTTGAAAAAGTATGATTACTGGGTGATACTGCTCTTCCTCTCAATGGTGCTCGGGACATAAAGAGTAAGCAGTACATCTATTATCTAATAAACAGTGGTATGCTTAATCCATAAACCTAATGCTTTTCAAAATGTAACATCAAATCTTTCCTCCCCTGTTCCGTTTTCAGAAAAAAATCCAGAAAGCCAAGAGTTGGAGTTCTTGCAGAAAGTGTTAAAACTAATTTAGACAGTCACTGAGTACTTAATGTGTGTTTCCATCAAGTAGATACCATTGTTTTTACACTTTGTAAAAGTTGGAAGGGGAAAAGAGCGGAGGAAATATAGTAAATTCTGAGGGGAGTGCAGAAACTAGTGGCAGAATCCAATTAGAGGTTTGCAATAGTCACAGCAAGAGATGTGTGAGGGTCATTGACTTCTGCTCTCCCCTGTACTCCTCCTCTTTCCACTCATCTCCAAGCCCCCACCCCAAAGCCGGGACATTTCATTTTCCCACTCCTTATGAAGCCAAGGAGCAGTGTTCTCTCCCTGCCCTTTGGAAAGGGGAAGCAGCACAAGCTTGGGAGTCAGATTATCTGCATTCTAATCTCAGATCTGCCAATTAATTGCTTGCTGTGTGACCTTGGGCAAGTCATTTCACTTCTCTGTGCCTCAGTTTCCTCAACTCTAAACTGGGGATTTAATAACTGTTTTCACACCTATGTAGACTGTGAGCCCCATGGGGGACAAGGGACTGTGTCTGAGCTAATTAACATGTACCAACCCCAGTGTTTACAACATTGACACACGATCAGCGCTTAAGAAATACCATTAAAGAGAGAGAGAGAAATGGAGATGGCTCGAGTCTAGTTTTGTAAAAGGTTTCTAGGAGAAATAAGGAGAAGCTGATTTAGATGTTATTGAGGTTGTGCGGGGCTGGATATATATCTTTGTTCTATAGCAGACTGGGAGGTGGAGTTAATAATCATGAAGTGTCATTCTTAAAAGATTGGTACCAACACCTAATTTCTTGATAATATTATATTGCTATTTTTGGAAATATTTGAAGAGATAATATCGCCTGAGTAACATAACTGGGACTATTAAGCCTATGACAAGCCATCCGTTACCAGCAGGCACGGCAGTTTTACAAATAATTGCACTGCATGTTTCTGTTCCGATGGATTCTCGGTAAGGTTCAGTGGTGTGGCACAGATGCCCTCAAGAAGGCAATGATAACCCTGTTAGCACTTTCTGGGTCTTGGCTGTTGTCCCTGAAAATGACTCTCCTGCCGTGAAATATTTCCAGATCTCCTGTCTGGGCTGGACCCAGAACAGCTCTGAGTGACAGCTACATGTGATGGCTCTGGGTGACAGCTCTGAGCTTTTGAGTTATCTGGAGCCTGGTGGTGTGCTGAGCACATCCCAAAAAGCAGCAAAGAGGGGAAGGGAAAGATCAGAGAATGAGAAACCATAAATAAGTTCTGAAGATTTTTTTTTCTTGAGTCTTTTCCATAGGAACTAGAGATCACAATCTATTTCCTTTAATTATCAATTTATTTTCACAAGCACTATGGAGTTTCCAAAACAATAAAAAAAGTCGGAATTATTTGCATATTGAGACCACCAAACAGTTTTATCACTGCCTGGTTTTCCTACATGTGTGGAAAGAGAACTGGGATATATATATAAGGAAATCATTTAAAAAAACAACAACAACAACATTTTTCTCATACACACTATTTCAAAATAGTTTTTTTTGTCTGTCTCCCCCTTTAGATTGTGGGCTCTTTGAGAATAGAGAATGTACCATGCCTTGCTTCTCTTCTCTCCCAACTGTTTAGTTCTGTGCATCATGCTCAGGATCCTCAACAAATACCACTGGTTGATTAATCAATTAATGCAGCCTAGTTCTAACAGTTGACAAATCAATTAGTACATTTGTGTGATGAATTGTCATTCATTCATTCAATCGCCTTTTTGAGCACTTACTTTGTGCAGAGCACTGTACTAAACACTTGGGAAGTACAAGTCGGCAACATATAGAGACGGTCCCTACCCAACAACGGCCTCACAGTCTCTTGTCAGTAGAATCAAAGTACATTTTGGCATGGGGCATGCAGAAGGTTTGTGAGCCCTTTGGGGAGGGATTGTCTCTGTTGCTGAATTGTACTTTCCAAGCGCTTACTACAGTGCTCTGCACAAAGTAAGCACTCAATAAATAAGATTTAGTGAATGAATGAATGGTCATTTCTAAGAATTAAGATACTTTTTGTTTTTTTTCCTGGGTGATTTCCATTTTTTCCAGCCTGTAAAGAGTCTAGGGGTCCATGCACTCTTTTGTGTATGTGTGTGTGGTTGTCCATTTGTCTCCCTTTGGTGCATAGTCCTAAACTGAAGAACTAAATTTTGAATTCTTCAGTAGCCTAAATTAAGCAAGGTGACCTTATATCCACCAACAGCTAGTCTGGTTATTCAGCATTAGTTTAGCCATTTGAGTATATCAAACCCAGGAAAGGAGTAATATTCCATCATTTCTACATAGGTGCTGATCACGTGAATCACAATCAAATAAAAACCCTAAATTTAAAAAAGGTATAAACCCTCATTTCCAAACCTCAAATTAAATACAAATCTCCAAAATCCATATTGCTGGCTTTCTGTATCAAACTATACTAAAACTAGAGTTGTCTGCAGGGATTTATTTTTATTAATGTTCTTCAAAATAATTGAATGAAGACAAATGTCACGTTCTTCTGCAGACTTGTCTTCCAAAAAGTACAATTTCATACATTCTAAAAAAATTTATACTGATATTGAAAGATGCCTTTACTCTATCTGATTGCATCTAGCTGGACGCTTGCCCTGGATTTCCCAAGAAGAGAGTTCAGTTGAGGTTTTTTCTAGTCATTTGATTCAAATTTGCTCTTGAGCTTTGGAATCTTTTATTTAATAAATTGTTATTCTCATCCACAACTATTAAGGATTCATTTCCCTGATTGCTAGTGTCTTGTGTATTTGAATTCATATCATCCATTACAAACAACTGCGTCTGCAAAAAATTTACATATTTTTGTTTCCTTAGCTGTACTTTAACTTGCATTAAATTGTTTTCTTCCAGGAGTGTGGAGAATTTAAGCATTCCACAACATCTACTATTAATAAAATCTAATGCATCATTGAAGTGAACTCTATCAACTATCTCACTGATAGTATTATCCAAGGCTTTTTTCACATTTTCACCATTGTTTCCATTTCTAAATAAGTTTTTGCCAGACCACAATGAAAACGGGCATGTTTTGGCCCACAAATGGAAAGCCCACTTATTCTCAATGTCCGATGCTTTCTGGTATGCAAATCCTCGGCCTTCTTCATTAACAGGTTGGACGACAGCAGTCAGAATTGGGCAATGCTGGCCACAGATGGCATGAAGCTTATCCAAAGAATCTTCCTCCTGAAGTGTTCTCCTGCCCATGTTGCTGCTAGTTGATGGTTGGTTTTCCTGCACAGAGTTGGGCAAAGGCTGCCCCATAGGATGTATTTTGTTACCAGACAGTCTAAATTCTACTGAAGGTAGGGCAGAAGAGTTCATTCTGAAATCAGGATAGAGATGAGTGACAGAAGTACATACCAGTCCCTGGTGAGCATTACCTCTCTGTTCTGCATGAAGATCTGAAGTGTTACCAATAAAGTTGGTTTTATTTTGAACACCTGTTAAATCCTCATCCAAAGTATCCAAATCACTACCTTGAGGAATATTTGAATAGTGGAAATGAGCTACACAGGGTTGAGGCCTGTCTTCCAGGTCTGAAGAGGACAGTTCAACCAGCTTGGGACCCATATCCAAATTCCCAAAATGTGAATATGGAATGTCATCATTATTGTGGTCTAGCAGGGTGTCGGTCGATGTGGTGTCCCCAGTGCCATACATTCCAGGGTTTTCAGGAGGTGACATCCTCTGCAAATGGTTTTCTTTCAAGAGCCACTTGCCTCTGTCAATCAGTACTGCATCTGGGCCCCTAGGGAATCTTGCCTCACTCCGCGTCTTTGTACAGCATGCTGCAGAGTCCTCTACAAACTGATGGGTCTTGGTTCCATTAGGATTGAACAATGGTGGATGAGAAGTGTCTTCATCACAAATATTACCATTGACATCATTACCCTCCCAACATTCATGTATTGGAAGTGAAAATCTTGACACCTGCTCAGAACACCTGGAATTATGATCTCCAGAGCAGTTCACCTCCTCAGCTGTACATACGGATTTTTCAGAATCTTTGGGAAATATTCTAGAGTTTTGTGGCAATCTGGTATGGAGTGAAGGCTTAAGAACAGCTTCCTCTTTTCCAAGAAGTCTTTCAATGCTTTTTTTAACATGGCCAGTATTATAGTCTTTCCTCTGTGCCATTTCTTCTCCACTTTCATTACTCACATCATTGGATGTTTTAAATGTAAACTCACTTTCAGTATCTTCCCTATAGTCTGAACAATCAGAAGGCACAGGGCTCTTTAAGTGCTTTCTAAATTCAACAGATGAATCTGAATGATTTTTATGTTTGATTTCTTTCAGGATCATTTTTATCCTTGATTTATTTTCTTCTTTATTGGTCAGTTTTTCAGTACTTTGCTTAGAATCATAACAAAAAGTTAATGATGTAGTTGGCTTCCTAATGTCCTCCTTATTACTTCCAATATTCTCTTCTTCCACTCTGTCTGTCTCCAAGATTTCAGTTGTTAATTCAAGATTGCAAGGAGCAGAAGGAAGGTAGCAAATTGGTTCTAAATTACTCTGACCTCCTGCATTTTTCTCTTCTTTTAAGTGGGTTACATTCAGGTTTTCTATTTCTTCAGAAGATTCTAGCTCAGAAAGATTTCTGTCATCGGAAGCCATACTGTTAGTTGTTGAGACTGGTTCAACAGAAGATCTTGATTCTTCCTTATCATAGGATGTATCTATGTTTTTATCCTGTAATTCCTTTGATGAACTATCCTGGAATTCTGGTAAAGAAGTTTCCAGTTCTTCTTCATTTAGTTCTTGTTCTGCTACTCTTGGAAAGACATTTTGGTTACATAAATTCTCATCTTTTTTGAGTTGCTCTGATTCATGGATACTCAAGGCACCGAGATTTGAGTGATACGTTGACCTAATGAAGCTCCTCTGGGCCTCACTCAAGCTTTCCAATTCCCCAGTCAGTTTCAGATTAACATTTGTTTCAGAATTTAAAGTTTTCTTGGAAGTATAGATTTCATTCTGCACACCATCTTCACTGAGGTTGCTGGCTGTGTCCACCCCAAGGGCCTTGTCAGAAAGGGAGATTTCACGGAGGGCAGTAACATTATTCAGCACACAGGAGGTCCCATGAGGCACATAGGGCTCAACCTTATCCAGCACACAAGGCCCATCAAGATCCTGGGCCTCATCCAGTATATGGGACCCAACATCATCCAACACATGGGGCTCATCGGAAGTGGAGACCCTGTCCAGAACACAGGCCCCAATCTCATCCAGGGCAACAGGAAAACAAGCTACATCCAGCACACAGGACTCATCTGGGGTACAGTTTTCAAGTCCAGCAGAGCTCCCTTCCAGAGTGCTGGTTTTCTCCAGTTTGTGAGCTTCATTAAGATTTTTGTTTTCATTTAACTCTGGAACATGTGGAATTTCAGCTACGGAGAGATTCTCAGGGAAATTCACAGAACACATATGCTCTTGTTCTTTCCCAGTAAATAAGGAATTCATAGACCCCTGTAAATTGGAAACAGCCATCTTCAAGTCATCAGCCCCCTCAATGATGGCAATTTGTTTTAGAAACTGCCATAACATAGCCGTCTCTAAGGAGCTGCACGTTGCTTTTAGGGAATCATCTTTGCAGAAGCTATTCAAGTTTCCCTTTAGGTTTAGCACCAGTAAACAGGCCAGGAGAAGATTAGAGGAGGAGTCCAGTAGTTCAGGTGAAAGAGAAGAAATATCGGGAAGAATGAACGGTTTCACAGCAGCTTCTCTGGTGGCCTTCTGAAAGTTTTGGGCCACTTCTTGAAAATAAGGCAGCAACAAGTTCCATAGAAAGTCACCTTGAGAATCATTGCTGACTCCAGAGCCAACTTGGACCGCTGCTTCCGCTTTCTGTATGCTTACAGCTGGGTTGGTCTCTGCCTCCTTCTCTTTCCCATCGCTGTCACTCTTTTTGTTGGAGGCTGGCATCTTAGCATCACAAAGGTGGATGAAATCAGAGTGTGACAAGCTCCTGGGTTCACCCGGAAAACTTGAATTGGTATCATTTGGAGGTTTACTCTGCTTCTCATAGAATTGTTTGGATGGTTCTTCAGCGCTGGCCATTTCACAGAGAGGTTTACCTCGATTGTTTTTAACCAGGTTAGCGTTTTGTGTCCTCTGCACACTTTCTATATCAGGGCCATTTTCCTCACCCGAGAGAGTGTGTCTGCCCTTAACAGAAAAACAGGAAGTGTTGCAACTAGCTGAGTCTCCTTCCTTTTTACATATTGGGGCTAGTTTTCTTGGTTTCAAAGGTGGTGGAAAGATGTTCCTCAGCCAGCTCTCTACATAATTTTGGAGCGAATGGCAAGCACCATCAGGTGCCAGGTAGTCTTGTTTCCAAGGATCCAGTATTTTGGGCCCAGTTCTATGGTTTGATTTGCTTTTCTTGGGCCCTATTATTTTTTCCATTTTTTGTATTTTGGATTTTTTTGAACATTTGTGGGCATCACTGACCAATGAAAAACTATTCTTTTCAGTCTCTGTCATATACCCACTTGCTCTTCTTTCTGAAGACCCTGGAGCATACAAAGATTTTTGTGTTTGCTCTAGGAAGTTAAACATGTGACAAGTATCTCCGGTGCCTAGAGTTTTCTTGCAACATTTATATTCTTTCTGTGAACAGACTTTGCCTCTCCAGACAACTTCGCCTTTTGTAGAACTTGCTAAACTGAGCTTGTTTACTGATCTAGGTTTTACTCTGGCCAAAGGGCTATTAAATTTGTGTGTCTTTATATAACATGATTCGTTTGGAGGGGAATTCATGGAAATTCTGGGGCATAAACTGTCTTTAGAGTCACCAGAAATGACAGGGTTGATGGCATCTTTGTAGCTCCCACCCCCAGGAACGACTGTACTTGAAGAGAACGCTTCAAAACAGTTTACATCTGAGATCTGTCCCACAGTTTCTCGTCTAATTTCCCTGGGGAAGTGTCTGTCCTCATTCTTAAGATGTGTTTTTTCAGATAAAGTCACCCCATTAACTGAATTCATCCCTTGCTGTTGCGGAAATTTCCCTGCCTTTTTGGCCAAATCAAAAAGAAAAGATGTAGGCTGCCTTTCTCTGACTGGAGAGAACATTATCCCACTTTGAACACATTCAGCATGTGACCTTTCAACATCTGCAGGGGAAGTACAGAGTTTGGAGCAATGAACGGGCCGGGGAGTTGTTCTCTTAGGAGATGATTCCCTTCTACTGCCACTGTGGTGACATAGGGTGCCGTCAGCTGAAAAAGGCCTGATGCCTCCTTTAATTTTAGAAGGTTGATGGTTTCTGACACTCACTTTGCGACCAGATATTAAGCAATCAACGATTTCTTCCTGTACAAATGATTTCCCTAAAATGGCCTGGAGTAAACCTGTCTCCTGCATTAGCTCCTGCATGCTTTGATTTGTAGCGTCTACAAGGCCACCTTTTCGTTGGCATGGTGCCAGTAACCTGACTTCTCCTCCTTTGCTTTCTAGACAATTTTTCCACTGATCATCTCTAGCGACGTCACCAGGTTTGGGGTCACTGGAAACGGATGACACTTTGCTAGACCGTGTGACCATGCAATATTCAGATTTCCTTTCACCGTCCTCTCTTTCCTCACTGAAGGAAAATTTTCCAACCAATTTTTCATGAATTTTGTCATCAGATACTAAGGTAACACTTTCGACCAGGGCCTTCTTCTTCCTCATTCTCCTTGGCCCAGGTGTCGGAGGTCTATGGAAATGAAGCTTGTCTTGAGCCTGCGGTATCTGAGTTAAATCCTGGCTAGCAGTGGATTTATCCCAGACGGCTATATTGTGAGTTTCAACTTCTTTCCTTATCACTGGGGTGTTTATTTCCTCTGTCAAACTGCCCTCCTCATCCTTGAATCTCTTCAAGCATGGAACATTTGCTTCTTTTGTACATGCTGAAGTGTTTAGATTGGGTGATGGATCGTCCAAATGGGCCAGAAAGCTATCGGTCTCACCCTTTTTATCATTATTACAGAGACTGGCACGGCTGACAGTAGTTGTCCAATTTATGGTTTCTTCCTCTTTAATCTTAACTCGAACTTTCATCTCAATTGTCATACTGCCATCTTGATTAACGAGAATTGATTTCTCAATATCATCTTCAGAAGGTATTATCAATAGATCCCTACAAGTGTGGGTGTCTTTTTTTTCTAAGCCCAAGGGATTGTCAGGGGCAAAAGAACAATCTGATGTGTAATCGTTACTATAAATTTGGTCAGAAGAGAGAGAGTAAATCTGCGACCTTGGGCTTGAGGCTTCATGTGCACTCACTTTTGAGATTTGAGAGAGTGAAAAGCATCCAGATCACAGCAGGAGATGGAAAGTGAAGAAGACGTAAGCGTTCGGATGGAGAAACAGCACCAGACCGGCAGCAAAGAAAGGAGATAGGAAGAGAGAAAAGTAAACCAATTAGGATAGGCCAAAATCATAAAAATGTCTGTGTTCTTGGATAAGGCACCAAGTTTAATGCTCCCCTCCCAGGCCAGGAGGCCATGACCATCCTGCCCTTCTGAGTAGCAAGGAGAGAAGAATTTATCTCCAACTCCAGCCTCTAAACCTCATAATCTCTAGTTGCGGCTAGGTAAACCTGCTGAAGCACCGCATCTGTGCCTACAAGAAGCAGCATGTCCTAGTGGATAGAGCACGGTCCTGGGAATCAGAAAGACCTGGGTCCCAATCCCTGCTCTGCTAGTTTTCTGCTGTGTGACCTTGGGGAAGGCACTTAACTTCTCTGGGCCTCAATTACTTTGTCTGTAAAATGGGGATTAAGACTGTGAGCTCCATGTGGGACGTGAACTGTGTCCAACCTGATTACTTTTTATCTACCTCAGCACTTAGAACAGCGCCTGACACATAGTAAGCACTTAACAAATACCATAAAAAAGAGAACTCACTCCCTTTACTCTACCCCTCTCCCAGCCCCACAGCACTTGGGTATATATGTACATATAATTATCATTCTATTTATTTTTATTAATGTTGTGTATATATCTATAATTCTTTGTATTTAAAATGATGCTACTGATGCCAATTTACTTGTTTTGATGCCCATCTCCCTCCTTCTAGACTGTGAGCCTGTTGTGGGCAGGGGCTTTCTCTGTTGCTGAGTTGTACAGTGCTCTAAACACAGTAAGCACTCAATAAATATGAATGAATGAATGAAAACTGTGTACCAGCTGTGTGGTAACTGAGGGTTGAAGGCAGGGGGTGGCTGATTAACACTCTAATCTGTGGCCAAGCTGGTGATCAGAACCATTACCCCAGGCCACTTGCTGGCTCTGCCCCATTGCCCCTGGGCCACCCACATCACTACTTTTTCTTGGTAGATCGTGCTAGAAGTACCTCATGCAACAAGTGATGGAGGGGGTATTCCTCCTCCCTGACAGTAAAGAGATATGCCAGATAACCCAGAAAACCATTTCAGAGGTCAGGTTCCACCAAATGGAAGTGTGAATAAAGTTGAACCATTTTTTATGGTGATCTTTTCCTCAAATATCTCCCCTCCCAAAGTGCACTCTCACTTTGTAAAATGCCTCGTTTAATAAGTACCAAAACAGGGCTGGGCCTAAGCCTCTAGCACAGCCCTGAGTACCTGATACTGTGACACATATTTTAGCCCTGCCCTCATACTGAGGGTTGGAAGGGAGTGAGCTGACAGCATGAAGGAGGGGGCAGGACCATTGCCAGTTCAGGAGCATCTTTCCTCCCTGCCTTGAGTGCAGGCTCCCCAGCTGCCACAGCAGGGACCAAAGGGGCACCCTCTATGCCAGTTGAGGGACATCCCAACCTTGCCAATGCCTTACATAAATTCTGTATTATGGTTCTCCTTGCATAAAGATGTCCATTTATTTGTGGGGTTTTAGATTGCTTTGCTTGTGGTCGTTTCAGCAAAACAGATGTCCCAACATCAGTCTGTGGGAACATCAGACCCCTTTTATTCTTTCATCTACTCAGTGTAGTGCATCAAGCCTTAAAGAAATGCACTTTCCAATCTTTGGCTGGTAAACAAACAATTGGTTATAACTGGGAAAATATGAGCACCCATTTATAAAAGACTGCCGTAATTTTAATCTAGTAACCGTTACTATTTTTAAGATTCTTGTGCTGGTGATAAACGTGGCACTGCATAAGGCCCCTTTAAGGGAAGATGCCATGGTCATTGATCACCTAAACTGACCATCTCAAACATCAAACAATGATGTGAATTGAGTGCTTACTTTTTGCAGTACAATGAAATACAAGCTTAGGAGAGCAAACTACAGCTGGTAGGCATTATCCTCAAAGAGCTTGCAATCTAGCCATACTGCAATTAAATAAATAAGAAATACTATGCAAGTCTGTATTCCTAAAATGTGATCAAATTCTGATCATTTTTACACTGCTTTGAAAGCTAAATGGTGATAAAGCTGTAATACCATTATTAAATCCAGGTAGATGGAAAACAAGAAATTCACTTTCAAGTAGCATCACCTAGTGAAAAAGAGCATGGGCCTGGGAGACATAGGTTTTGGGTTCTAATTCAGGCTCTGCCACTTGTCTGCTGTGTGGCTTTGGGCAAACTGCTACACCTTTTGTGCCTCAGGTTCCTCATCTGTTTTCCTCCTATTTAGACCGTGAGCCCCATGTGAGATAAGGACTGTGTCTGTCATGATTAGCTTGTATTTACCTCAGCACATAGTAAGTGCTTAAATATCACAATTATTATTTCAAAGAGACAGCTTATTGGTTTTCAGAATAATTAAAGGGATTTTTGATCCCTATTATCCTATCAATTTGGAAAAAAATAATGTGAATCAATAGAAAAATTCCTGTTTTTATTTCCTGCCTCAACTACTGACTGAAGAATAGGTCCAGTCCATTAAGTATTTCCTTTTCATCATTCCCCAAAATCAATCCTGTGAAAGACTGCCAACAGTAAAAGCCGCTTACCTTTTCTCCCTCCGGGATTGGCATTTGCTCTGGGGGCAACAGGGTTAGAGCCAGTTGGAAATCGAGGAGGAATCGAATGTAGCTGGAGATCGTAATGGCCTGGTTTGAATGGCTCCCTTCCAGCTGCTACTAAAGCTCCAACCGTCAGGAACACTGCTTGTAGGTTAGCAACCTAGAGAAAGCAGAATGTTCTGTATTTTCCTAACATCATCAACATTATCAATAGTATTCAACTTGTATTTATCTTTAGTGTAGAGAACTCTTTTAACCCCTCAGGAAATTAACCAACAAAAAGGAAGAAAAAAAACCCCAAGGTTCCAGGTCTCAAGTAACTTTCAGCACAACACACAGCACAAGTAACATGGGAGTGACTGGCTTTATTCTCCTTCCAGCTAGTTAGTCTCAATTCTTATTCTTTCCTGTGTTATAACTATATCAACTTGTACTTCCCAAGCGCTTAGTACAGTGCTCTGCACACAGTAAGCGCTCAATAAATACGATTGAATGAATGAATATATCTCAGAGAAGACATGAACAAGGGACCATTTTGTTGCAAAAGAAATGGAATTAATTAAATCTTTTAGGGGCCCAAAATATGCACTGTGTAGGAATTACTTTCTTCCCGAGTGTACTCACCTTCCTTCCGTCGACAGCATACAGCTTCACTACCGGGTACTGCAGGAGTTCTGTCAGGTGATCCAAAAAGGCCTCAAAGCTCTGAGTGACCTTTCTACTCAGAAGAACAGTGCACCTGGTCCTCATGTCACCATTTTTGAAGACCGTGATCCTTTTAGGAGTCCTGATAGCCACTGGCACCATCCACTGTGCAGCGCCAACTTGGTTCTGCCTGGCCATCTGAGCGGCCCGGTGTCGGGCACTGATGGGCCTGCTGCTCTGCCAGGGCAAGGGCTTCCTGCTGGCCTGCTCCAAGTTGATGGGCTTCATCTTCCTTCGGTGAGAGCAAATGTAGGATTTGCCATCTTCTAACTCCTCCAGATTGGTGATGCTGTGGAGGCCCCGGGGGGTACTGATGTTCCTCACTCCAAAAGGTAATGGGATCTTCCTGGACAAGTTGTCAAGCAAGGCATCGAATGTCTTAATGGAGCGATGGTTGACCACCATCTTGATCCCATTGAACTGGGGGTCTCCGCTTTTATAGAAACAAATTCTTTTGGCCACAACGGGGTCAATGATGCTGCAGTGGCGAGGGAAGAAGGTCTGGCCGCTTTCTGAAGAGGTTGGGTGAATCATTGAAAAACTAGAAGAAGGTGTTTCACTCATTTTAATTGGGACCTAAGGAAGGTAGAATAAAGAGGAAAAAAATCAATAATATTCATAAGCACTAATAATGTCATGATACAACTGCCTCACAAAGGTAGAAATCAATAAAGATGGATGGTTTTTCTAATGGTTCCTTAATTCAAACTTTGGTAAACTGAAAATGGTGCATTTTCAGGGCAGGAACCATAACTTCAGAAACTTCTTTCTCCACTGAACACCTGTGTTCAGTTAGCTTGTAAGCTTGTTATGGGCAGGGAATGTGTCTTCTAATTCTGTTGTATTGTATTCTCCCAAGCGCTTAGTACAGTGCTCTGCACATAGTAAGTGCTCAATAAATACAATTGATTGATAATGCATGTTTTCATTATAAATTCAGATGTAACCCAACCAATGAATTGGTGAATATCCTACCCTCGACATAAATCTTAATTTCCGATTATGAGTCTATTTTGGGTATCACGTGATCTTCATTGATGCATTTAGTAGTAGTAGGAGTTTGTTGTGGTCAGGAAATATGTCCATTTATTGTTATATTGGACTCTCCCAAGTGTTTAGTACAGTGCTTTGCACACAGTAAGCACTCAATAAATGATTCAGTGAATGAAAAATAGTTAATGAGTGTTTACTAAGTACAACACACTGTACTAGGGATTTGGGAAGTACAACAGAAGTACAAGACACATTCCCTGCCCATGAGGAAACTGTTTGGGGCATGCCCATGGCATCAGTAAAGATGTAATGTTACTACACTTTCCAGTCTCTTCCTCAGTCTTACTGAACACTTCATACAATACTTCACTCTCAGTAGGCTTTCCATAATTACCATGGCTATTATTTGTATTGTGTGTTACTTTGTGTTTCTGAACTTTCCTATAAATAATATAGTAAAATAGCTGAAGTAAGGGTGTGTAGCATTATGCTCATGGTGGAATTAACAATAAGAATTTGTGTTAAAAACTGCCGGTCCTAGTGATATTTTCGTATCATCTACCCTTTAACCCAATAATTCCCATTGAATCAATGGCTCCTACAAAGTGATTTTTCCCATTACCCATGGCTCTTCAAAAACATTGTCTATTTAGTTTCATGACAGCATAATTGTTTAAAAGAAGCGTAGCATGGTTTCTCGATTTGATCCATGTCAACACATCAACAATCCAACTATCAATCAAATTGATCGGAAGTACACAAAGACAGTTCTTCAGGTTAAGGATTAAATATTTAGTCTGTTGGTGCTGCAAACATACCTGAGCATCAACAATTATGGAAACAGAAAAAAATATCAGGTTTTGGCACACTGAACTGGGAACCATTTTTGAGTAGGCTGTGTGGGTTTATAGAAATTTTGCCCCCGCCATTGTTCCTCTTAATACCTTGTCTAGTACATAGGCTGGTGGTATAGGTGCCTGTTAAAAATTGTTTAATATTCTTTATAATAATAATAATGGCATTTATTAAGCACTTACTATATGGAAAGCACTGTTCTAAGCACTGGGGAGGTTACAAGGCGATCAGGTTGTCCCACAGGGGGCTCACATTCTTAATCTCCATTTTACAGATGAGGTAACTGAGGCACAGAGAAGTTAAGTGACTTGCCCAAAGTCACACAGCTGGAAATTGGCAGAGCCGGGATTTGAACCCATGACCTCTGACTCCAAAGCCCGTGCTCTTTTCCACTTTATTTCCAGTTACATTTAGAGACGTTCATATTACATCTCATCTATCTCTCCCTTCAGCTGTTCTTATCCTTTTCTCTCCTTCCATTTTATCCCTTCCTTCCCTTTACTACAATCTCCTTTCATTTCCCAATCTCATCCAATAACAATGCTGCCAAAATAATCAAGTACATTTTAAACTGTTCCAAGAGGGAGGGAGGGAGGGAGTTACTAGCATTTTGACAAGAACAATGGTGATGGTGATTGCTGATCATTCACAAAATGTGGGTGTAAGAACGTGGAGGGGTAAGTTTCTCTACCAAGGAAAGAGAAAGGGAGAAAGAAAAATAACATGGATCACAGCAGAGGAGTTACAAGCATTGTGGTGGTTGTTTTCAACAGAGGTGGCTCTAACCTTCGCCATGTTAGAAAGAACGGTAATCCCCTTTGTTTCTGAAACCCTTGCTAAACTGTTTATCTCTCCTTTCCTTCAAGCCCTCCCTCTCACAGGGTATGTATCCACCAACTCCATCGTACTGTATTCTCCTCAGCGCTTAGCAGAGTACTTAGCACACACTCAGTGCTCAATAAATATGATTGATTTTAATCTTTTTGGAAATGCTGTAATTGGAAAGGGAGGGAAAGAAGAAAAAGTATGGGAGGGAGAAGAAGGAAATTGGGGGGGAAAAGGAGAGGAGTATATAAGAGACTGAAAAAATGGATGAAAGGATGGTAGAGAAGAAAAATGAAAAGGAAGATGAGAGAGAGACAAGGAAGCGAAGGATAGAGGGATAAGAAAAAGGAAAGCAGGAGAAAGTAAGAAAAGAGGTAGGAAGAGAGTAAGAACATGTTTGAAGGATGAACCCCGGCTTAACAATTGGAAAAAAAAATTACTAAGTACAAAACAGTTTCCTGCAACTAATTTACTAAGCAGTTTTCTGCACATTTACTAGGCACAGGATGGTGGAAGAGAATTATGAGGACACACTTTGAAGATTCCATGTTGTTTGCCCATGGAGTGTCTCAAAAATGTGGTTGGCCAACTCTGGAACTACAGAAGCAATTGTTTGCTATTTCAAGCTGTCATAAACATTTTTTGTCTGAAGTAGTAGTAACATTTACTGAGCCCCCACTTGCTTAAGGACTCTGTACTTGGAGCTTGGGAAGTAAAGAATAAAGAGGTTAATAAATTCCCTGCCCACAAGCAATGGGTGAGGTAAGCATAAAAACATTTAGAACTAGAGATGTCAAAAAATGAAGACAAATCCAAAGGGATTGGAGTTTGATCCCTTTGGTCAAACACTGCTAGCAGGGAGAGCTATGCCCATCTCCATGATTTTCTATGTAGAATTTTTGAAAATGGAGGCTTTGATAATTTGATTTCATTTTTTTGCAAGTATGGATAATTTGAATGTGCCAATTAATTTTAAATGTTTAATTTGAGGCATTTCCTTATTACCTCTGGTTGGATGTGTGTGTGTGTGTGTTGCAGATGGGTTGGATTTTCTGCTCTATTGTTTTGCTGCTGTTTTTACTGTTTTAAATCAGCTATTGGCATTTTAATTCATGGTGTGTCCCTGATGACTTCAGGCAAAAGCACAATTTAAGGCAAAAAAAAATAAAAAAGAATGAAGAAAAAAATAAAATTGGTATTTTGAATTAGTCAATTGTATTACAGTGTTCACTGTGTGCAGAGCACTGTGCTATTTTGACGATCATAAAAGGCATGTTTGCAATTAAAACTTCCTGTAAACCTGACAATTCCCCAACCACTCCAACCCAAATCCCCCACTATAGTGGAGCCAAAATGGCCAAGCTACTAAGATTCCTTCTTGTTTCTCCCAGATAATTTGCAAATTGGATCAGAATACTTTCTTATAAAAATATGCTCAAATATGCATATGAATAATTTGACATTTTCTTTCAAGGATAAACATTGCCAATCAGGCAACAGTGAGGAGCATAGGCTAACAGGAATCAGGAGCTGGAGCCACATAAAACTCTTGTTTGATTTTGGACTTCAGAGCTCTGGGCCCACTGCAGCTGCAAAATAACACAAAAATTCCAGCCACTGACCAGGATTATACAGTGCCCAACTTACTTCTTTGTTACATTTTTGTCCCCATGGGCTTCATTTCCCTCCATCAAATACTTTAATTTGCATCTTGTAGGGAACTATACAATAAGCATTTTAGAAGACAAAGCAGTTTAAAAGAGCTGACAAATGTAATTCACTATTTACCTACTTTGCCGTTGGGAGGCAAATAGCATTAAAAGATCTCATGTTACTAAATCATCTGGGGGGACAGAGGAAATGTTGATGGTGGGGGGAAAAGGGAACAATGTATTTTAATATGATCCACAGGATAACTGTCAGAGGAGGTAGTCACATTTTGGCCCTCTATGCTTCACAGATATCTTTTTTATGCGTCGATTGGGATGCAAGGAAGCCAGTGGGCTGAAGGCAGGAATTAAAGACAGAGTTCCAATCTTAACCATATCATCAGAGAAGCAAGCCTCTGCATTGTAGTGTCCTCTTTTGTCAAACCAAATCAACAACACTAACCTATTTTGAAAGGCCTTTTTTTAATGCTGATTATGGCTGTCGAAACGCTTTTTTAAAAAAATTACAAAATGGTACTCATTACAAGGAAAGCCTATTAGTCTGCCTTGCTTGCAGATAGTCATGATATTTTAGCCACTATCTTTTAAACGCTTGATAGCTGATCAAACCATCATGCAGAAATGAAGTAAGTCAAGTCCAAACTAGGTGTGCTATGGGGGTAAAACTGTAAGAAACAGTCCAAACTACTGCTTGGCCCTCCAGGGATAGGGCGTTCATTCACGCAATCATATTTACTGGAGAGCTTATTGTGTGCACAGCACTGTACTAAGCATTTGGGAGAGTACAGTACAACAAAAAACAGGCACATTCCCTGCCCACAACAAGTTTACAGTCTAGAGGAGAGGAGATGGACATCAATACAAATAAATTCAGTTCCAGACTCTGCAGAGACCAAGTGTGAAACTAAGTGGAGAGATTAAGGAAAAAGAGCATCCCAGGGACATTGTTCATTCCATAATATTGTTGATCCTGCCCTCTGAGGATACTCCCAGCTCCCCGTCAACCAGCCCACCACTCACCCCAACGACAACAATGGTTGGAAATTCAAGCTCATTATTATGAAAAAATTTTAACATCAAATTGGTTACGTTTAGTCAAAACTTTGACTTGCGGGTAACTAAATGGGTCAACTAAATGAAGATACTGACAAGCAATTCTTGGTCTTTGTCATTTCCTTCAAACTACATTCAACTATTTTTGCCTAAATCTTTGCTAGCCAAGTCACACCTGATAATCTCTCTCTCTCTTCCCCACATACACCCCTCACTTGGTATATCAGATAAGACAGATTTTATGACACTTGTAAAGTGTATATTTTTATATCTTTATTTTTATCAACTGTTTTTGTTGTAGGAACTCAGGAGATTTGCAAGGAGGAACACAAATGGAAGCATAGGCATTTTTTTTTTTACTTTTTGCTCTTGAAATATAACATGTAAAAAGAAGAGTTGAAAACCAACTTACAATGAAAACCAAAGTACACTAATTTATTGACCATTTTTTAAAACAGTTCGAGATTGACCCAATTTGTTTTAAAATTTTTATTACTGTTGATTATGAGGCCTCCTCTTTCTAGCTTCAACATCGCCAGGCTGTTCATTAAGCATGTGAAGAAGAATCTAGTTAGTGTTCATTCTTAACTTTCTCTTCTTGAAAGAACATTGTGTTCTTTTTTAGATGCTGAGATACTAAATTTGAAACTAGTTGAAACCATACTTCACAAGACTACAAAAAATAAATATTTTTCTGTACTCACCCAGGTTCATACTGTATGCTTTTGCTAAATGAATAAAAGGACCTTTCGTAATGATTGCAGAGCTTTGCACTGATGCCACTGGACATGCTCCTGCCGGGAAATATGCACCTTCAGGGTCATGCCAAGGATATTTGCCCAGATGCTAACCAGAATCAATCTCCTTAATCTGTCTAATGCTAATCGCCTGCCTGAGTTCACTTGGGAAGGGCTCTAAACCAGAACACAATCCTCACAACTTGCACAGGAGATAGTTTGGTCCTGTCCCCTCTTTTGGGTTTCCTGCCTGACTCTTGCTGTTTCTTAATGAGTTTTTTGGCAAAGAATATTTCCACCTACTGCCCTTTCCTCCCACTGTTCTTGCTGGGAAACTGCAAATCATCACCCATTTGAGTTAATCAATAATCTGGGATTGTACTTCCCCAAAATGGGAGGGTGGGCAAATGATCACAGTATGATAAACCCAAGGCCATGATTGCTCATGGCATATATTAAAAATCCAAACCGTCAAGCTGTCTCCCACCACCTAGTTGTCCTGTTTAATACTGTTGTATCTGTTATATTAATAGTTGTGGAAGAAGCATTTTGCTGTTCAGCTGGACATAGTCAAATGCGAGGCACCATGGTGCAGAGTGAAATGATATTAGGCTTTGGCTGAATCAGCAGACTTGTATCGCTTTGTTTAATCAGGTCAGAATATGAAAATGTTCCATATTTTTATATGTCATCATCTCCCCATCGAGCAAGTGGCTTCCAGTATAATGACTATGAGAGGTCTAATCTCCTCTGAAGCTGCTTTTCTTAATCAGTATTTTAGCAAGCTTTCCTTTAACATTACTGTTTGGTAACAGTGGGCCTCCTCATTCTTTCAATTTGCATTCTACCTGCAAGGAGTCAGTGTGATCTAGTGGAAAAAATTTAGAACTAAGTTCAGGAGAGTTGGGTTCTAGTCCCAGCTCTGCCATTAGCCTGCTGGGTGACCTTGGGCAAGTACTTTAACCACTCTGTGTCTCTGTTTCATAATCAAGGATAAGACACTTGCTCACCCTACCTCATGGGGATGTTGTGAGGATAACATGATGTGAAAACACTGGAAAAAATAAAAGTGATATACAAAAACAAGGTATTACACTGCACTGACTTTAATACGGTAATCTGCACACACTAAGGGCTCAGTAAATACCACTGATAACTTATTTCTCTCTGCATGTCACTTCCTAAATGCCAGTTTTTACCTCAGTATCTCTTTGGCTTTGTTACTCATTAATTTACAGGGGAAAATACATTATAATATTGTCTATGTTGCCTCACTAATTCTGATTAAGACAAATAGGCACCTTTAATATAAGGTGGAATAATTGTATTGCTTGGATCTGGGGCCAACATCTATGTATGAGTAATTTGCAATTTTTTCAGAGGTCCCAGATGACAACCTGTAAATTAATTGATCAATATGGAGGGCAGGGTGGTATGACTGAAATTTTGTGAATTTTCACTTTTTTCTGCAAGGCAACTTTCTTTTAAATTCCAAATTGTGGTCATTGGTTCCTCACAGTTTCTTTTTCTAGGCCATTAATTCCCTAGTTATATTCCCTCTAGACTGCAAGCTTTTAGTGGGAAAGGAATGTGTCTACCAACTCTGTTGTGTTGAACTCTCCTAATAAGTGCGTGATAAATACCACTGATGATGATGATGATGGGCACTGTGAGAATTTCAGATGAAGAGACTCAATTTCAACCATCCTAGGAAAATGAAGTGAGCTATTCACATCAATCAATCAATCAATCGTATTTATTGAGCGCTTACTATGTGCAGAGCACTGTACTAAGCGCTTGGGAAGTACAAATTGGCAACACATAGAGACAGTCCCTACCCAACAGTGGGCTCACAGTCTAAAAGGGGGAGACAGAGAACAGAACCAAACATACCAACAAAATAAAATAAATAGGATAGAAATGTACAAGTAAAATCAATAAATAAATAAATAGAGTAATAAATATGTACAACCATATATACATATATACAGGTGCTGTGGGGAAGGGAAGGAGGTAAGATGGGGGGGATGGAGAGGGGGACGAGGGGGAGAGGAAGGAAGGGGCTCAGTCTGGGAAGGCCTCCTGGAGGAGGTCTTCCCACATCACATATCACATATCACATTCACATCACATATCACGTACTCTAAGTTAAATTTACAGAAAGTGCTGCTCTAAAAAACGCAGTTAATTGTTTATTTTTGGTGGAGGAGGGAGGGGAAGAGGAGGCTCAGTGGAAAGAGCATGGGCTTTGGAGTCAGAGGTCATGGGTTCAAATCCCACCTCCACCAATTGTCAGCTGTGTGACTGTGGGCAAGTCACTTCACTTCTCTGTGCCTCAGTTACCTCATCTGTAAAATGGGGATTAAGACTGTGAGCCCCACGTGGGACAACCTGATCACCTTGTAACCTCTCCAGTGCTAAGAACAGTGTTTTGCACATAGTAAGCACTTAATAAATGCTATCATTATTATTATTTGTTCAGCACATACTGAAGTGCCAGACACCATACTAAGCACTGAAGTTGATACAAGTGGATCAAATTTGACATGGCCCAGGTTCCACATGGAGCTCACAGTCTTATCTCCATTTTACAGATGAGGTAACTGAGGCACAGAGAAGTTGTGACTTTACTCAAGGTCACACAGCAGACAAGTGTCAGAGACAGGATTAGAATCCAGGTCCTTTGACTCTCAAACCCATGCTCCATCCACTGGGCCACGCTGTTTCTACACCTTGGCTGACTGCCTCTAACTACTCTGAAGATGACAGGGGTTATTAGTGATAGATTATTGAACTCTGTGTGGTTTATATGAGCTTTACACTGTTAAAAAGAATTAGCAATTTTCCAAAATTCAGTTAAATTTATGAAAATGATATAGGCTCCACCCATATTAACTAGGGCAACCAACTTCGAACCACATCAAACTCCAATGTCTACTCACTCCACTGTCTACTCCCTGTATCATTACACAAAGTAGAAAATGATCTGCCTGTAACCAATAAACTCTGACTTCTTCCCCCAAAACAAAAATTTCCAATATAGCTAAATGAAAGTGGAATGGAAAGTAGAGGAAGATTTCCAATTCTTCCAAGGTCAGCTTTAATTTTTGCTCTCACACGCACCCTGACTTCTTTTAGAATGAGCATAAGAAAGGAAGATGATAATAATAAATGCCACTTCTGACTGTAAACTCGCTATGGGCAGGGAACGTATTGGCTAATTCTGTTTCACTGTGCTCTCCCAAATGCTTACTACAATGCTCTGCACATAGTAAGCACTGAATAAATACCACTGATAGAATGAAATCAGTAGTCCATCCAGTCTAGTATTTTATCTCTGAGAGCGGCATGAGAGGAACCTTAGCAGACAGTGTTATGATTCTATATTTATAGTTAAGGATGTACCATCTTGACTTTACCCATCGATAATTCCTCATCTCCTCCAAAAATCTTCGTAAACTCATTAAAACTGGGGATATTTTCTGCCCATTCAATATCTTGTGAAAAAAGTTTCCATACGATTATCAACCACTGGGTGAAAAAAAAATATATAATTTTTTTGGTTTTGAACCTTCCACTTGGTTTCAAAAGCGTTGTGGGATTTGATGCAAAATATGCCACGATCACTGTATCAACATACTGCATTACCTCTGTAACTCCAATCATGTGCCCAATCTCAAGTCTTAGATTTTCCAAACCAGAGTCCTGGCCTTTGCAGTCGATCCTCATATGGAAACTTCTCCATCCTTCGATCACTTTTGCTACCCTTTTTCAACTTTGTTAAAACCTCCTTAGAATGTTGCAAGCAGGACTACAGACAATATTCCAGATTTAACGTGATTTCATAATGTGGCAAAACTAAGCCTTTTGTTTGGTATATTTTTGGATGTTCCCATTGCTGGGTTACATGTAAATAAATAAGGAGTGCCTTATGTCAGTTCTCTTGTTGGAACCATATGTATTCAGTTCACTTGGAGAAAAACACTGAAAGATACAGATTTTATGTGTTTCCATATACACACACACAAATGACACCTAACTAGAATCATCTATGAAACCAGTTAAAAATTAAACCTGAGCATGTATTATTTGCTGAAAGTAGTGTAGGCTTTCATATATGTCTAGCTTATAGCCTAATACCAAACTGCTCAAAAACTGATCTTTTTCCCCCCATGAAGGGGAGGATGTTATTGAGCCTACTGTTCACTTACCATTTCATTATGCAAATTACCTGCAGATTATGCAATTTAGCTCTCTTCTATTATAAAGCAGAATGGCAAAATTAGACAGTCTTATTAGCTGATGAAAATTTCCAGCAAGGATTACAATCAGCACAATTTATAGCTCCAAACGTTGCCTGAGAGATGTCGTGGTTCAAGGTCCATGTTCTCCAGAGTCTTGCCTGTACTCTTAAACTGCCACAAGAACATTTGAGCCTGGCGACTGTCACATTTGGAATAAACTTGTCCACACCTTTGCCTAACTCATCTGATATGTCTGATGCAAATTCTTAGTGCAGTCCCATTCAAAAATGAACAAGATACAGTCAACTCAAGCCAGTAATTCAGGGAGGGGCACAAAGCTCACTTTCAACATAAATTATCAGTAACATAGTAGAAGAGGTTGCTCCCTGCCCGGCTTTAGAAGGCGAGAATAGCCTGGCTTGACTCAGTTAAAGAATGACTGCCAAAGCTATCAGGGCAGCCCTGATAATGACAATTTTGCCCGGGGGCAGAAGAACAAGGCAATAAAGCAAGCACCTGTGATGGATTCTTCCCTGCCAGGAAGATTCAGTTTTCATGGCTTTGCATATACACAGTAAATCCAGTTTGTGACTAGGATCCCTAGCCATACATATTACATTTGTACTTTCAGAGGTAGTCATGCTAGTTATTAAGTGCTTGCTATGTACTACGCAATGCAGTAAACAAAGATATGATAATGGAGTTAACAGAAATGGGACGTTGCCCAAGTTCTTGCCTGGTAAGTCCCTCTGCTTTGATCTTTGTCCACTAACCAGTCTACATGCATGTCGCTGCATCTGGGTCACCCTGATGAAGTTTCCTAGGGGTTGTAATTCCTTCTCAGGTAATAATAATAGTAACAATAATTATGGTATTTGTTAAGCACTTACTATGTGCTAGGCACTGTTCTAAGCTCTGGGGTGGGTACAACCAAATTAGGTTGGACACAGTCCCTGTCCCACGTGGGGCTCACAGTCTCAATCCCCATTTTACAGATGAGGTAACTGAGGCCCAGAGAAGTGAAGTGATTTACTCAAGATTAGAACCCATGACCTTCTGACTCTCAGGCCCTGCAGCTAGTCGTCAGGCATACACTTCTAAAGACTACGCTTCCCATTCACCTCATATTGCTCTAGTTTGCTGGGGTCACATATTCCCACTAGTCACTCACTGTCCAATCAGGTCTTTAAAAGCCATCTTCCGTTTGGAAAATGAACAACTTGCCTGGTCCAGTGAACCCCAAATCAGAAAAAATAGAGTTTGATGCCAGACACATGCCGCAGTATTCCAGCACTGCCATGTTGGAGCTCTTCTGCCGACATTTCTGGCATTAGGGCACTGACACTAATTGGGAACTTGGTCAAGGCTTTGAGTATCTCAGAACTGAGACCGTGCATCAGATCCACAGATGTATATCCCAAAGGACTATAAACTGACTTTTTCCTCAAACTGGCTGTTCCTCTCACTGACCAAAAGCACTCTTCTGGCAATTTGCCCAGCTGAAACATTGAGATAGCACACTCCCAAGGCCGTGGAATTTATCTGTATTTCAGAAGAACGATGTCAACAAGAAGCATTGAATATAATTGTCAAACATCACTTTTTGCTTTAAATGAATGGAAAGACTGAAGCATGTGGCTGCTAGTACAATTCAATAATTAACAGACAGAGCATCTCTGAGCAGTGGACAACCAATGTGCAGGCATGAGATGTAGAGTGGTTCATCAGCCAGAAGTTTAATTACTTTTGTGGTGCCAAAACCTATTGTAATTCAAAAAAGGAAACATTTGTATAATATCAAAAAATGGAAATCCGACCATCTGACACTTTTAAGTCAGACTTTGTATTAAAAGATTCTAAGTACATGTGTTAAGAACAAGCACTGTATAAACAGTTCTTGTAAATACAATGGGTGGGGAGTCGATGCCCCTCTTAGACCTAAAGAGCCCTCTTCAGTGCCTCATAATAACACTAAGACAATCTGTTAAATATGGAAAATAAAAAATATGAGCAAATATGTAGAGAAGCAGCATGGCTCAATGGAAGGAGCCCAGGCTTGGGAGTCAGAGGTCAGAGGTTCAAATCCCGGCTCTGCCAAATGTAAGCTGAGTGACTTTGGGCAAGTCACTAAACTTCTCTGTGCCTCAGTTACCTCATCTGTAAAACGGGGATGAAGACTGTGAGCCCCACGTGGGACAACCTGATCATCTTGTATCCTCCCCAGTGCTTAGAACAGTGCCTTGCACATAGTAAGCACTTAACAAATGCCATCATTATTATTATCCAGGGCTTGGAAAAAATACATATACATTTGGGTTCCAATCATCCTCCCCTGGAGATCCAGAGGTTCCCATAGGTTACAACAAAAAGTTGCAATCAATGAAGTCTCCAGTCCACAAGTCATCCAAAATGCTAAAGCAAGAACACCTGTTCCATTGAAATACCCAAATTTCACAGAAATGTTCCAAGAACTTTCCACATGAAATCCCCAAATCCCACATGTGTGACCAACATGGTGAGAGAAAATCAAGTCATTCATTGGGAAGGACAGCCTCTCAATACTGCAGTACTGTCAAGGATGATGACACATTGTCAGTCTCAGAAGACAAAATGGTGCCTCAAACATGGGCTAAAGGACCTCTCCTTATACTGGGAAAATGAGGAAGATGCTTTATCACATTGACCAGCCCAAGACCCATCCATTTGGACAGAAGGGCCAACTTTGGATGAAACTTTCCATGGTCTGTCAGCTAAGGCTGCCAACAGGACTGCTAGACCACAGCATCGAGGAGGTGGGACATTTTGAGTCATGTAGATGCATGTCCAGAGGCAGGATTCAGTACCAAGTATTGGATGAGGGTTAAACAATGTGTTTCCTCCTCTACATTTATGACCCTCCTATTGCCAACCCATGGCGCTTTCTAATTACCTATTTACCTCGGAGCCAGTGAATTAACAGAGAACTGCTGACTACCTGAGTCACTCTTTCAAAGAGGGCAATTAAACTATGTTATTTCCACTGTCCTCATGCCCCTGACAAATGCTGATAGCTGCTCTTACACTTTCAACCCTTCCCACCTCTATTTTTAAAGAAGTCCTCCCTAAAGATCTTCAAGGTATAGTATTAGGAAACTGCTATCAATTTAGAGAGGAAATCATCGCCTTATAAGATGAAGCCGGGGTTAAATTTCTCAAATGTGCTTAATCTGTTCACATCCTGTTCAGCAAAATCTTCCAAAAAACCGTGTCATTTTAATATGCTGCCACTGATAAGATTTTGAAATGTTTAGATATTATTTCAGTGTCGGATCTACATGAACTTTTATCAAGGCAATCCCTCCCAGTGTTTGTTCTTGAAATTCTGTAGAGGAAAGGTTGATAAATGTTATCAGCTGTAGAAGCCAACAGGCAAGGGGGGGAAAACAGGAAGGATACTCTGGATGTATTATTTCCATTTTTAAAACTTCCACTGAAATCAACTGAAGGCAATTTGAGCTCAAAAAACTTCCCAAAACTCTTCCTACTTAAGGAATGCTTCCCAGTGTTGGCACCTGAAATAAAAAATTTAGATATCCAAATCAGCCCACACATCCCAAGGGGATTAACTTGGGATCCCCTTCTAGACTGTGAACCTGCTGTCGGGTAGGGACCGTCTCTATATGTTGCCAACTTGTACTTCCCAAGCGCTTAGTACAGTGCTCTGCACACAGTAAGCGCTCAATAAATACGATTGAATGAATGAATGAATGAATGAACTTCACCATTCCCAAGTGCAGAAGCAGTTTGGAAAATGGCATGTATCATAAACTTCTAAGTTCACACATTTCATAAAGACAAAGACCACTTGCATGTATCATAAACTAAGTTCACAGATTTCATAAAGACAAAGACCACTGGAAAATTTGACACTCAAACTTTCCCCGAAACACCACTATCTTTTTTAAACCTCTATTACCAAAGAAAAATGCTCTTTCACAACCCAGCACTGGTCTACCCTCCATCAGCTTCTATATACCACAATTAAAATGGGGAGAACCTGGGCAGTTTTCAGATTCCTCTGCAGATAAGTCCAAACCTAAAACGTCAACCTCCAAAACTTTTGGCTCAAGTGTCCCTCAAATATCACCTTTGCTCAGAATTTCTGCAAGCCAAAGAAGAGTCACACCCTAAAGCTCTCACCCTAAAATAAATGGGGCAATAACTTGCAACACTGCCAGTGTTAACTGCAAACAGTTATAAATTACTATGATGTAATAGTTGTGAACTCTTTCATCACAGACATTGAAAGTCACAATAAAACGGCAGCTCTGGACTTATTTTCACAGCAGAGAACTGCTTGCAGGCATAGAAAGTGCAACACCTGCTGAGACAAATACTCATTTCAGGATGTTCCCCTTCCCTTCAGCACTTTAAAATTAAACTATTTCCCCACTTCTTTACTTCAGGAGTCAGACAAGAACACGAAGCTATTTGCTTTTGAGCAAATCTCAGTAAAATTTAAAGTCATTTTCCTTAAAGATCTTTCTCCTGAATTCTGTACCATATCACTGGATGAAAAAGGAAGGAAATTTAGAACCTCAAAATTTGGGATTTCAGAAGCCCTGGCTAGAATAGTGCTCTTCATATTTCTAAATTCTGCTCATACTCGCTTTAAAAAAAATTTACTGCCCATTCTGAGAAAGGAATTATCATCCCCAATGAACAAAGCACTCATTCCTGCTGAGATTCCCATCTAGGGCTCGTTTAGTCTAGTCTAATTCAAACCACCTCTTTACAAACCAAAATGAAGTAAAGAGTTGAAGTTAAACAGTAAATTTGATTTGTGTAGACAGTTCAACCAGCTACTTCAAGTCATAAAAGCCACTTAGGAGCCTGGATTGTCCATATTAATTGCCTACATGGAGCCAGTGAACTGCACAAATGCCAAATTTCCCCTTCATTTTGTAGACCCAACCACAGATCACAATAAAATGTGGTGAACTGAAGTAATGACATTAAATTAGGGATAAAATAGCATCATTTACATATTCATTGTACCTCGGAAAAAAATAGTTCCATCACTGTTTAACACTTTAAAATACTTGGCAAAGTAACAGTGAAATGGAAGACAAAAATCAAGAAGCCACAAAAACCCAACATAATGAAAGACTGAGCATAAGGAAAAGTAAAACAAGGAGAAAACTTCCACACAGACTATTCCGTACTGATTGATACCAACCTCGTGGTTGGCAGCAGCAGAGTGAAACTAGACTGTCAGACTGACTGGTTTATTGACTCATTTATAAAATTCCTCCCTGCATGATCAATTCACCTCCAGGTACAAGTACAAAACTGAAAAGTAAAACACACCAGAAAGGGGATTTCGCCACCTCCGTTGATGAACCAATCCAATATGAAGCAATCCTCCCTAGCCCAGAAAAGCTTCCTTGTATTTTACTTAGAACCCCCTCAGGGTACAGGCTAAGGCCACACTCTGTCCTTTGTAGAGATTAAAAATAACTAGTCACCCTCCTCTGTGATAGAGCCCTCACAAAATAATAAATATTAAGGAGATTCATTCATTGCTCCTCAGGCAATTTCCCTTTCTGAGAATGAGGGAATGTCAGAATGGACTCCTGGAGGGTGTTGGAAAATCTCCTTTCCAGATTGGAATAATTTCTGGCATGGCCTAAAAATAGCGCAGGAGGGACCGGAACTTCTGAGATCCCTTCTAGACCTTGGATTCCATGCTGCACCAGAAGTCAGACACCAAATTCAGGGTTTTCTGAGAAAATGGGCCATGATAGCAAAATTCTGAGGGGCCATTAGCAGCTTCTCACATTGGCTGAAAGGAGACTTGATTTGAGAGGCAGAGCTGTAACAAACAGTTTAGATGTAGCCTTGCGTGGCATGTTATAGGCTCTTCAAGCCCTGCTGTTGGCCCAGTGGAAAAAGCACTGTTCTGGGAACCAGAACAGAAGGCCTGGGTTCTGGCTATGGTGGGCAAAGATCATACAGGCACTTAATAATAATAATAATAATAATATAATTATAGTATTAGTTAAGTGCTTACTATGTGCCAAGCACTGTACTAAGCAATGGGGGTAGATACAAGATAACTAAGTGCCACATGGTGCTCACAGTCGAAGTAGAAGAGAGAACAGTTTTGTTCTCTCTTTTTTCCACATGTTTTGTTTTGTGGTCTGTCTCCCCCTTCTAGACTGTGAGCCTGTTGTTGGGTAGGGACCATCTCTATATGTCACCAACTTATACTTCCCAAGCGCTTAGTACAGTGCTTTGCACACAGTAAGTGCTCAATAAATATGATTGAATGAATGAACAGGTATTGAACCCCCATTTTTGCAGATGAGGGAACTGAGGCCCAGAGAAATGAAGTGACCTGCCCAAAATCATGCAACAGATAAGTGGTGGAGCTGGAATTAGAACCTAAGTCCTCTGTCTCCCAGGTCTATGCTCTTTCCAATAGGCCGTGCTCCTTCTCACTTGGCCAAGAACAGCATCCTTGCTCATCCACTTGCTCCTTGTACTCCATGCCCCAGTGGGAATGAGAGGGTGAGTGGTGCTGTGTAATCTGCTAGCATTGGAACCAATTCCTTTGCACAGGTTCTTGGTCCTGAAGTGTCAGGACTGAGACTCATCCATCCCCCCCGACCCCCCACTAAATTGTTAAGTTCCTTAAGGGCAGGGATCATATCTACCAACTCTACCTTACTCTCCCAATCACTTAGTACAGTACTCTACACAGAGCAAGTGCTCAGTAAACATAATTATTGATTGACTCATCCAGAGCGAGGCTCCATCGATAGACAGTTCTCTAGACTGTAAGCTCATTGTGGGCAGGGAATGTGTCTGTCTGTTGTTACACTGTACTCTCCCAAGAGCTTAGTACAGTGCTCTGCACACAGTAAGTACTCAATAAATACAACTTGACTGGTCACTTCAAGCTTTATGATTTAACATCCTCTCTGGGACAAAAATGAATTGGGACAATCATTTCCATTCTTTGACATTATTATTATTATTGGAATTTGGAGGCCCTTGTTTTCTGCAAAGCACAGTACTAAGCACTGGAGGAAAGTCTAAATGTGTATGATTCAGACTAGTCCTTAGTCCATAGGGGACTCAATGAGGGACAAGGACAGACACAAAGCAGAGGAAATACAGGAGTAACATTCTAAAACTCCCCCAATGCTTCCCCCACATACATTCTTGTGGGATGGGAGCTTCTGCCCGGTGAGGAGGAGTAAGGAGGGAACCCAAGAGGGTGGAGAGTAAGGGTAAGGGGTGACCACAAACTTCCCGTCCCTCCCGGAAGATCCCAGAGCCAGGTTCACTTCTCATTTGGGGGACCACAGAGGCAAGATATGATCCCTGGGTCTTGTCCTATTGTGCAGTAAACAAGACAAAACACTTTCCCTTACAGAAGGAGAGTATTCATCTATTATGTAAAAAGCCTTCCTTTTTACTTCTCAAAAAGGATTGGCATTTACTTCACTATAAATGAAGGACCATTACTGCCTCTATTAGAGAAAGAAAACTCAGCTATCTTCAAAATATGTACTCTAGACAAGCTTTCTATGCAGCATCAAATCTACAATGATCTTTCACACAAATCATGACAGAAGAACCAAGCCAAAGTGACTACTTAGAGGAGACAGGTAGACATTAAGCCTATACTTCTCTCGACTGATAAATCATTAGGAGCAGCTAGTGGAAAGAGAAGTATTGGTTAAATCTCCCCTCATGCTTTCTTAGCCAGCTGGCAGAAGAAAATACTGAGATGCTAAAAGATGCCTATTTGTTTAGAAGAGGCAGAGCTCAAAGGAGGTGGTAAACTGCTATAATCTGGTCACGTAAGCCATCTCCAAGCAATTAGGTTCTTATTAGTTTGAAGCTATTTGGGGCTCATTCTCATTATGGGAAAATCATACCTGCTTGAAATACAGTATGGGGAGTTGCAAAAGACATCTGTTTCTCATGGGATGAATATTTTGTATTTTGAAGGCGGGAGAGAGAGAAAAATATATGAGCCTGGGTCCTCAAGAACCGACCTGAAGCCTTTAAGACCCTAGCAGAGTTAGGTATTTGGCTATTCTCTCCCAAAGGTGATTTTTTTTCCTTCCCCTTTCTTTTAAGTAATTCTAATTTTGTTCAGAAGTGCAGAAAGAATTTTCAAAACACAGTCCATGGTGACAAATGCTGCCCTATGTAAGCAGATACTCCCACAGACTGCTTGCTATTGCCAAAGTGTTCATCTCAAATGACAACCGTTACAGTGATAAGCCACTGCTTAGGGGACTCTTTCACTTCCTTAGGAACCAAATTACAATGATTTACCGGACCAAGGGCTTTGATTCATCACTAAAGAAGCTTTCTGGCCTGGAGCATAGCACTTCAGCAGAGTGGCAATAACTCCACTCTCATTATAGATTGGAATTGAAATCCTGCAGAGATGGTAACAGCCCTATGAAAGTGATCTTGTGAATATGCCTCCCATCCCCAAAGATGAGGCTTTTCCAAGCACAGTGATCCTGCTGAACTGGGGAGACAGGCCCTGAGCTCCAACCTTTGAACTCCCACAGTCAAATTGCTGAAAAACGGTCAAGTAGCTGGATCCAATGGCATCTGCAGGCAAGAAGGAAACTTTGCTCCCAGACCCTCATGGGAAATTTTCTTCAACAGTTGGACCCCTAAAGAAATGCCACCATAATCACTATATTCAAAATGACAGATGTATGAAAATTATTGTGGTAACTCACTGGGCTCCCTGTCAAGATCCTAATCAAAATTCTTCTGGAGAGGTTACTAAAGACTATCATCAATCATAAAGCTCTTCCCTAAATCAAAATGAGACTTCTGGTAACCACAAGAAAGCATCCACTCTTTGGAATTATTTCTTAAGCTGTTTTAAGAAGGAGGAAGTTTCTCTTCCATTTTTGAACTGGCTTTCTGCCTGGAGGATGTTAAATTGAAAGATGTTTTATAATGTGCAGTTATTTTCACTGGATAAAGCCACACCAAATTGCTTTGCCAATGGACATAAAGCTCCTTATCAAAAGGTGGATTCCATCTATTAATAATAATGGTGTTTGTTTGTTAAGCACTTAGTACAGTGCTTAGCACATAGTAAGTGCTGGGGCGGATACACGCAAATCAGGTTGGATACAGTCCCTGTCCCACATGGGGTTCACAGTCTCAATCCCCATTTTACAGATGAGGTAACAATCTCAGAGCAGTGAAGTGACTTGTCCAAGGTCACACAGCAGACAAGTAGTGTAACCGGGGTTAGAACCTATGACCTTCTGACTCCCAAGTCTGTGTTCTATCCAGTCTGCCTTGTTGCTTTCCACTACACCATGCTAACTACTGTAAATCTAACTCCAAAAAACAGCAACACAAACAAAACCACATTGGTGGAATAGCTTTGCTTTATTGCAGCAGGAATTTACAGTGGATTTTAAATGGATTGAATTTCAGCATTTTTAAAAGGTATTTTCAATGTAATTTTAGTCCTCGCAGGTAAAATTATAAATAAAAAAGCCAAACTAAATCAAATATGAATTAAATAGGAAGGAAGATAAACTGGAAGACTTTGCTCCAGACTCAACAAAATCAGAAATAAAAAGAAAGTCATTAGGTCATCATTTGCTTATCCCTGCCAAAGTAATTCATTCTTAAGTGTTTGTCAGTCTAATTTTAGATGCTCTGGGAATTGAGGCTTCACACATTTCACCTGTAAAACTATTCTATTTTCTGCTTCTCTACTCCAGCCTTACACTTCCTTCCCACAATTGACTGACAAATCCAGCCACATCTCTTTCAACAACATCAAATGAATCCATCCATTCCTCTCTGTCCCCACTACTTAATCCCCTAACCAGGACCTGGATACTTCATGTCCGGAACGTGTCACCTCCTCTTTGCCTGTTTCCCATTCTCTTCCAACTCTGGAATGTTCTATTAGCAGCAGCAAAAATAATCTCATCTTTCAGCCCCATTATTCACTGCCCTACAATAGCTCCCTATTCGCAAACTTAATCAAACAAAAGCTTCTGAACATTGTCTTCAAAAATCTCAACCTCCCAGCCCCACTCTATCTGGATATTAATATTTCCTTCCCCCACCCTTTTTCCTCTTCCCCTCTTCCTCCCCATCACCCCCCCCTCCGTACCCCCCTCCCCTCCCCACAGCACTTGTATATTTGTACATATTTATTACTCTATTTTATTTGTATATAGTTACTCTATTTTATTAATGATGTGTATATAGCTATAATTCTATTTATTCTGATGGTATTGATACTTATCTACTTGTTCTGTCATCTGTCTCCCCCTTCTAGACTGTGAGCCCGTTGCTGGGAAGGGACCATCTTTGGTGCTGATTTGTACTTCCCAAGTGCTTAGTACAGTGCTCTGCACCCCACAAGCACTCAAATATGAATGAATGAACGTTAGAACACATCCACCCTCTCCACTCTAACCTATTAGTCCCCAAATGCTATCCATCTTCTTCCAGCTCTGGATTTTTGGCCCCAGCTTCACTTTTTCCACATGGAATGACCTCCCTCCTCCTGCAGTCCATCTATTATTTTTTTTTATAGCTCATGGTTTGAGGTCACCACTTCTGGAAAGCTCGCTCATTAATCCCGCCCACCGGTGCAACCTGACCCATCATCTCCCTTAATTCATTCTAATAACATATATTTATCTTGTTCCTATGCTTGTTTTAGCTATCATTCTGGGAGAGATGTGTCCATGATGTCGCTATGGGTCGGAGATGACTCGACAGCATAAGAAAAGACAGATGGTGGCCATCTCTCAAGCAGGGACCAGTGTAATTTTTTCTGTAATTCTAAGTCCTAGTTTAGTGCTAAGCACTCCAGGAGCCCTCCAATACTTGCTGGATCCCTATTGGCCAATGTGATCCCAATCTACCTTAAATTTATTTTCTTGATATTCCAGGGCCTCATTTTCTCATTTTTCCTTTTTTTTTTCCCGGAATTCACAGCTTTCATCAAGGCAGAGATCACATATTCCTGAGTCCACATAATGGCCCACGCCCCTTAATAACAATAATTGAGGAATTTGTTTAATGTTTACTATGTGCCAAGCACTAGACAAAATCAAGCCCTGACATGTTAGCATCTATTTTATTTGTATTCAAAACTCTCACTATTGAAATTCTAGAGCTTTGGGTACAGCACAGTTATTCATAGAATTGGGACTAGTTTCGCATTTTGTGGGTGATATAGTTTTCATTCGAACACAAAAAGCCCCACACAAAAAAAATCAATATTACGTGACCTTCAAGTATGAAAATGACAGTTCTGACAGTGAACTTCATCCATCTGTAGGTATGACTAAAATGACTGATGAGTGACTTGCAGTCCCTTACAAACTGTACATACAAAAACTGCCTTTGTTGTGCTTTTGTGTTGCTTCCCAGAGCACCTGGCTCTTGATTCTGCCTCAGTCTAGCAATCTTTCAGAAGCTTCTGCCCTAAATGAGCTATTTTATTCCTGAGAGCCATAAACCAGGCTGGTCCATCCTTGGCCATTTTCTGCCAGCAGTCTCCTGCTTACTGCTTTCCTGTGATTTTCGCCGACCCGGTGGAAGCAGAGAGAAGCCATTTGGTTCCTCTTTGTGACTAAATAGTTCAGCCTTCCCTTTCTCCCTGTTCTCCCTGCAAGTGTTGAGAATCAGCATGGCCTAGTGGATAGAGCTAGAGTCAGAAGGACCTGGGTTATAATCCCAGCTCCACCATTTGTCTGCCACGTGACCCTGGGCAAGTCACTTCATTATTCCTCAGTTACCCCATCTGTACAATGGTGATTAAGACTGTGAGTCCCATGAGTAGCAGGGTTTATATCCAATCTGGTTACCTTGTATATCTATCCAGTGTTTAGTACAGTGTCTGGCACATAGTAAGCACTTAATACCATTAAAAAAGAAAAGTGTTCCTGCCCAAATAGCCTGGGGAACCCCATCTCCACTTTCCTATGTGATTTGAGATTAAACTTTCCTCAGTCTTTGGCATACAGTTACCAAGCCTGCAGATCTCATCATTAGAATGCATGAATGCAACGAGAAGCAGTGTGTCGAAGTGGCTAGTGCATGGGCCTGGAAGACATAAGGACCGGGAATTTAATCCCAGCTCCACCACGTCTGCTGTGTGACCCCGGGCAATGCGCTTCACTTCTCAATGCCTCACTTCCCTTATCTGTAAAATGGGGATTGTGTGAGCCCCACCTGGGACATGGTCTGTTTCCAACCTAATTAGTTTGTATCTACCCCAGCTCTTAGAACAGTGCTTGTCCCATAGTAAAAGCTTAAATCCCATAAACAAACGAAATTCACGGGTTTTCAGGGACTTTGGCCCCTAAGGCCACCCCAGGTGAGATCCCCAAAGATGTTTCCAGGCTCCCAAAGCCCTCACCTCTGCAGATTTTGCCTGAGGGCCTGGCTTCTAGGAAATTTGCTCAACTTGCTGGGTGGAAGTAGACTGACTCTGCTGTACTCTAATACTTCTTCTCAACAATTCTCCAAAGAACTCAGCATTCCACCTTTATTTCCCAGCTGTAAAACCTGAGATACAGATGGGTCCTGGGATGTACATGGTTCTAGCCTTGCCTCAGTCACAGGGCTTCTAGTTGCCTTGTCATTGAAAGAATCAGTGGCAGCACTGCCTTGTGGATAGAGCAAAGACTTAGGAATCGGAAGGGTCTGAGCCCCATTTGCAAGCCCCATGTGGGACAGGAACTGTGTCCAACCTGATTAGCTTGTACTACCACAATGGTCAGAACAATGCTCGACACAAAGCACTTAACAAATACTAATTATTATTATTATTAGAGCTGGGATATCTCCCACCCTATCTGTGAGAGCCAGGGTTGTACTTAAGTTTCAAATTGGGGGGGGGGGGGGGGGGGGGGGGAAACATCTTCCAAGGCTGGGGCAGTGTACCCCATTGAATGCCAGCAACTCAAGGTGGAAAGTTGAGGCAATAACCACAATTACTGCTGTGCAATTTGGGGAAAATCAGTAAACTTCTCAGTGCCTCAGTTTCCTCATCTGTACAATGGAAAGCCAATACCTGTCCTATTTTTCCCTGTCAAAAATCTATTTTAATGTTGGTCTCTCCCTGAAGATGTAAGCTCCTTGTGGACAGGGGTTGCATCTGCCAACTCTTTTCCCAACCACTTAGTACAGTGCTAGGCACATAGTAGGTGCTCAATAAATGCCACTGATTGATTGAAAATTGGGGATCCAATAACCATTTTCCCTCTCCTTAGAATGTGAGCCCCATGTGAGATGGGGATGTGTCTGACCTGGTTATATCGTATCTTCCTAGAGCGTAGCACATAGTTAACAATTAAATACTACAGTCATTATTATTATAATAAATTACCTCATTTTTATTTTTGGACCAAAAGGGCAACTGCAAATAGCACCACTGAAAAAGTGATTTAAAAGCAATCACAATCAATTGCTTTCCTCAAAGTATTAATAACCGGTGATCACACATACTCCTGTGTGGCTGTTAAGATTCCCCACCCAGAATTCCTACAGTCCTTCACTCCTTTGCTGCCACAGGCTTATCGAGGAAATGAAACCCATGAATTTCCGTCCTCAAACTGGAAAAGATAGATTAGCTTGCTCCCCAAAGAGATAAATCACTTCCCAATGTTTTCAGTTCCAAGCTTCTGACACTTTTCCTACAGCTTTTGCTGTGAACCAGATCTGCAAAGGAATGTTCGTTACCAAGATAATTACCCCAGGACATGAACTTTAAATAGTGGCAAATTAGGTTAGGATGTCTTCGTTTTAACCCCTCTAGTATCCCATTTTGTTAGGTTCTTTGGGACTGTTCGGGCACCCCATATGGACCTTGAAAAACGTCTCAAATTCAAGAGAGGGGACCTTGATGCAAATGAGACTGTGATTAAGTAATTCAAGAGAGGGAGAAGCACATAGTGCATTGGGGCTGCTATTAATAACGAGGCTGGAAAGTTGACATGTTGCAAGGCTGATTACCAATATTAATCAGCAGAAAGTCTGGCAGATTGATGTATTCCTGTTCTACCTAGGACACATGGTGGATAACAAGCTGGGTGTCTTTCTAGGCAAGCAAACCAACAATGTGAGAAAGAAAGGTATTTAGTTCCTCTGCCTTTAGCCCCAATCCCTCCTCACTAGGTCAGGAGACTGCTTCACTCACTGCTTCACTCTCCGATGCAAATCCCTTGAAGGCTTCAGCTTAAGTACTTGTTATTTTGAATTACAGAAGTCTGGGATTCATTCCCAATTTTTAATAGCGTCACCAGGTAACTGCCCAAGTTGTTAGACGTGCTTACCCTCTAATACAATGAAACACCTGCTTCCCATAGGAGTCCTGATCTCTGTCCATTCTCCCCAGCAGACTGAATCCAGATGTAATTTGTCCTTTCATAGGAATCAAGCTTCCTTACTGTTGTCCTCAGAGACATGGTCCCTGACTAGCCAATCCCTTGCCTCAGCAAGCAAAAGATGATTAGGATTTTCCAGACAAGACTGACTTCACTAAGGAGTCAAAAGACAGAGCTTGGACCCGGGATGATGGAAATGGACTTTTATCCTAATGGGGCAGTACCCTGCTGCCAATCTAATATAATAATAATTACATTATTATTGTATTTGTTAAGCACTTGCTAGGTGTCAAGCACTGTTTTAAGTGCTGGGGTAGATAAGTTAATCAGGTTGGACACAGTCCCTGTCCCACATGGGGCTCACACTTAATCCCCATTTTACAGATGACTTACCCAAGGTCACGCAGCAGACATGTGGTAGAGCTGGGATTAAAACCCAGGTTCTTCTGACTTTCCAGGCCCGTGCCCTATCCACTAAGCCACACAACTTCTCATCTATAGCTTATTTTGGTGACAAATGTGTTTTACAGGCTTGCATCAGCCTCCCTCCCAAAGTTGCATTTTGCCCAGGAAAGGGGGAAATAAATGAAATAAGCTGTTTTCATCCTGTGGAGTTATAGTTCTTAAATAAAGGCATCTAAAATCTGAAAGATTATAGGAACAGGCGATGAAAATAGAATTTAGATGGGCTTTTAAATGTGACAGAAGGTCACATTATAGAGTCAATCCATTGTATTAAATAGATCCAAGATTCCTATGTGCAGCACAAATGAGAAGGTTTTAGTCACATTTCAGCCTTTTCAAAGCCCCAAACCTAAGATTCAAGGCATCATGAGTCAACTAGGGACCCACTCTGCTTTCAGCCAACTGGTTTCTCAGGATTGGAATCCTCCCAGATTTCCTACCCTCCACCCACCCACACCATCTCTTCTCTCAGTGGATGTCATGACCCCAGATAACCAAGTTCCTCCCTACTTCTGGTTCCCTCAGGTCCGCGTGATACTTTTTCCAATTCTATGTCCTGATTGAATTCCAGTTAGAAAATGTCTTCTTGCCGTAAACCTTGAGGAAGTTCAATTAAATCATTCTGGGCCGAAAATGATCAATGTATCAATCAGCAACCTCTCTGAGTCCCTCCAAATACCCACCTGAAAATAGAAAGGCAGTAATGTCACCAGTTCAGGGAAGTCACAAGGCTTTGCTCATTCAAATGTTTGGAAATTCTTCACTAAGTCACTCCATAAATGTGGGTAAGATTGATGGAACCGAGTCAGAAAGGGAGAAGCGGTTTGCTGAAAGCTGCCAGGATTACTATTTTCCTAGCTTCATATCACCAGACCACACTCCTCTGTGCTCTGCCACTGGAACCAGGTTCAGCCACTCACTATCTCTCTTTCAATTCACCAGTTGTTATTTTTGGTCTCGATATTAAACGCTGTCCTGGCCAGAGTGACAATCCGACCTCCGTTTTCCGTTCTAACTGCCTCAGTCGCATCCTTAAGACTTGATGCCCACCAGCTGACACAATACAGTTAGCATACTTTCAGATCCTGCTTCTGTTAGCTTTGGACGGGCTGAACGGAAAGATAAGTCTAGGCCTCATTCAAGCCGTATTGTGTCAGGACATTTTGCTCCCCGCCACCTCCCAACAAAAAAGTGATGACTGATTTATCCGAACAGTTAAGATGCTTGGCCTAATGTGTATCCTCCATGCCGCTAAAGGCCACATGGCAAAACAACAAGGAAGGACTGATAGAGGGAACATTCGTATAAGCAACTGTGTGTGTGTGTTTGTGTGTGTGCGTATGTGTTGGGGGGGAGGAGGGGGCAGGTTGTTTCAAGCATTTCTATTAATAGACTTGGCCCTACTCCTAAGAGGAATTTCTGTGCCAAGTTTGTAACGGGCGGCTCCTGTTTTTTTTCCCCTCACCCTTGAATGAAGTGGGACATCAATCCTCACTGTAGCTCGCTCTCGCCTGTCCCGCCGTCAACCCCCGACCCACGTCCTCCACCCGGCCTGGAATGCCCTCCCTCCTCACATCCGCCAAGCTAGCTCTCTTCCTCCCTTCAAAGCCCTACTGAGAGCTCACCTCCTCCAAGAGGCCTTCCCAGATTGAGCCCCCTTTTTCATCTCCTCCTCCCATCCCCCCCGCCCTACCTCCTTCCCTTCCCCACAGCACCTGTATGTTTGCACAGATTTATTACTCTATTTTACTTGTACATATTTACTATTGTATTTATTTTATTAATGATGCGTATATAGCTATAATTCTATTTATTCTGATGGTATTGACACCTGTCTACTTGTTTCGTTGTTTGCTTCCCCCTTCTAGACTGTGAGCCCGCTGTTGGGTAGGGACCATCTCTATATGTTGCCAACTTGTACTTCAAGTGCTTAGTACAGTGCTCTGCACACAGTAAGTGCTCAATAAATATGATTGAATGAATGAATGAGGGAGAAACTACAGCTCCGATTTGCAGTTCAAGAAAGTGTTCATTTTATTTCAGAGGTTGACATTCTATGGTTTCATGTCATGGCAGGACTGGGCATTTGGTCTTCTTATACTTGAGGAGAGGGATTGTATCTACTCTCTCCTTTATATTTGTCCAAATGTTTAATACAGTGCTCTGTATAGGGTAAACATTCAAGAAATAGGATTTTCTTTTACCCTTTCTCAGTGTTTTTGGACATCAAGAGACTGTACTTAACATAGACTAGTAAATGGTGATTAATTCTCTTCTAAAGAGTATGGTCTAGGGAAAAGAGCATATAACTGGGAGTAAAAGAATCTGGGTTCTAATCCTGCCCCACTGCTTGCCAGCTGTAGAACCTTGGTAAATCACTTAACTTCTCTGTGCCTCAGTTTCCTCATCTGTAAACTAGGGTTCGATCCCTGTTGTCCCTCTTACTTGGACTGTGAACCTCATGAAGATGGGGACGTGTCTGACCAGATTATCTTGTATCTACCCTAGTGCTTAGTACAGGGTTTGGCACATAGAAAGCCCTTAAATACCACAATTATTGTTCTAAACACAGAGGATAACAGCCAACACAAGGTTAACTAGTTTTTGGTTGTGACAAAACACAATGAATATTGAAAAACAGTTCCAATTCATTTGCCTACCTGTAGCTAGCTGAAATTCTTGATGGGGTGCTTTGTTAAGCTTTCACATTTCTCTAAAAGGATCATGAATTCTTTCAAAATTATGATGATTTAATTTGGTGACTGGAATTGCCTGGGTGGCTGCTTATTGTTCCCTATGAAATAAATGAGTGGTTTTCATCCCATTCCCTCAGGAGAGCAGTCCAAATTCTTGATTGCTGTTCTGTTTCTCGCAAATCAGTCTCAAGGTAGTCATCAACCACCATAACATTTAATGAGTACCCACTCTGCAGAGTACTATACTAGACACCCTGGGGAGTTGAAAAGGACATGGTCCCTGCCTTAAGGTCTAATGAGGACAGAGAACAAATACATACATACAGACAAGCACAAGTTACAGAAATATGCAAGAACAGACAAACAGAGCAGCACAAAGATGTCCGTACCTGTGTCTACAGAATGGTCCATTCAATACAATCAGTGGTATTTACTGAGCACTCACTGTGTACAGAGCACTGTATTAAGTGCTTGGGAAGAGTACAATACACTGGAGCAGGTCGATATGATGCCTGCCCCAGAGATAGATGTCCCCACCCACTGTCTCATAATTATTATTATATTATTATTATATTATGTATATATTATTATATTATTATTATTCCACTAGGCCACACTGCTTCTCTATAATAATAATAAGCAATAGTATTCATTAAGCACTTTATTATATGCCAAAGCACTGTGATAAATACTGGAGTAGTTACAGACAAAATCGAATCAGACAATCCTTGACCCATATGCAACTCTCAAACAGAGGTAGAGAGAACAGGTATCTTTATCCTTACTTTCCAGATGAGGAAACTGAGGGCCAGAGATGTTAAGTGTCTTGACCAAGGTCACACAGCAGAACTGGGACTAGAACATGGGTCACCTGGTCCTCTTTCCATTAAACCAGTTTTCAAGTGTGTGGTAATCCTGCATCCCTATCGCCATTCCCACAGCACGTACGTATATATCTGTAATTTATGTATATTAATATCTGTCTCCCCCTCTAGACTGCGAGCTCAGTGTGGGCAGGGAATGTGTCTGTTATATTGTACTCTCCCAAGCATTTAGTACAGTGCTTTGCACACAGTAAGTGCTCCATAAATATGACTGAATGAATGAATCTCCTTCTGTAGTTTGAGCAGGAGCTGACTACAGTCATGTCTAGAGTAGGTGTTGTTTAAATAGACATAGCAGGAACATTCACTTGAGTTCTGTTTAAAAATATAACATATCCCACCCAAATGCATATTGGAGTTCATGAACAAAATCTATTATAATAGTGTAACTCAATATGACAAATGCTTCAACTTCTCTAAATCCCTAGAAAATTTTCTCTAAAACTCCAGGAAAAAAAAAATCCTTTCAACAATGATTTTATTGTTCTGTCTATACTCTCCTAAAGAAACTATTCATGAGCATATATATTTCTGGAATTAATGAGATCTAGTAAGACAAAAATAGAAGTACTGAATAGTAGCATTTAATTCATCCGTGCAGGAAAACTAATTTTCCTTTTCAATGCTTCCTTATTTCGATGCAAGAATAACTATTAAAAAATGACAAAGAATCACTGGGTGAAACTTTTCCAAACCCCAGAAAAGGAAAAAAAAAATCTAGCAGAACACAACAAGCTGTTCGAGTTGCTTACTCAGGGGGAAGTAAAAGAAAAGTTGTTTATTTTTTCATTCTTTTTTTTTAAAAAAAAGGAATAATATTTGCTACCTTTCTCCCTTAGTTATTGTCAACAAAAAAGCCCATGTAGTGGATGGGTAGTCTTCAGTGGGCGGTTAAGTAGCATAAGAAATGCTCATCCTTGCAACCGCAGGAGGCCTCTGCCTAGCAGCAAGTTGCACCCTTTGAACACTGGCCCCAGGGTGGGGCATCCATGGGCCCTTGGCTAATGGCCCAGTCGTGAGAAAGCAGTCCACTGCTCCACACCTCTTTTGACCTTATCTCTCTGAGTGAGGCTCAAAGGGTCCCACTGGGGAGATGAGGGATGGAAGGGAGTCAAATGAGGTAGAGGGATTTTTGTTCTTCCACTGTGGTTTCCAAAGGAACCTTGGAATGGAGTGGTAGGATGTAACTTTTTTTTCCCAAGTCTGTTTACCATGCTAGACTGTGAACTCCTTGTGGTCAGGTATCATGTCTACTTACTCTACCGTACTCTCTCAAAATGTTTAGTAAGGCACTCTGCCCGCAGTGAGTACTCAATAAATACTACTAATTTATTTTATTCTGAGAAGCCAAAAATGTTCTATGTAATATCAAGCAATCAGTTAGTGGTGTTTACTGAGCACAAGATGCTATACTAAGCACTTGAAAAAGTAAAACACATATTCCCTGTCCTTTAGGAGATTGACCAGTCTATGGTACTTATTGAGCACTTACTGTGTGAAAAACACTTGCGAGAGTACAATAGAGTAAGTAGACACCATTCCTCCTCTCAAGGAACTTACCTAACAATCATTTTTTGAGCTCTTACTGTGCACAGAGCACTGTACTAAGCACTTGGGAAAGTACAGTATAACAGAGTTAGTGGGAAGGTTCCCTGCCCACAATGACATTCTATGGATGTATCTTGAACTCAAACTTCTAACACCATTCCACCCCCAACACCTCTCAGTTGGAGAAGAAGGAAACAGGGTCAAGTTAGAGGGCTGGCTTGTGGTGCCAAAAGCAAGTCCTTAGCAAACACCATTTCCTGATTCCCAGGGATCTTTCCCCTGGCCAAATCAGAGGAAAGGTCTTTTCCAGCATGCATAGGCCCAGGAGCTAGGATGTGTCAGCTCTGGAGGGGAAATTTGGGGCTGCAGTTTCTCCCATGGCTTCAGTACTTCACGGCACATCCACCCCACCCAACTGCACGGCCTCCTGTCCATTGCCCCCCCACCAGGCTTTGGGCAATTCCCACGTCTGCTGCTGTTCCCCTGCCTCCTGAATAGGAGCCACTGGACAGACAACAATTTTCCTCAGATGTCCCAAAATAGTCATATTTATTGAGTGCTTACTATATGCTGAGCACTGTATTAAGTGCTTGGAAGAGTACAATAGAACAGACACATTCCCTGCCCACAGTGAGCTTACAGTCTAAAGGGGGAGACAGACACTAATATAAATAAATTACAGATATGTACATAAGTACTGTGGGGCTAGGAGGAGGGAGTGAATAAAAGGGAGCAAGTCAGGGCAACATAGCTGGCCCAGAATATAAACCATCTGAGGTTTGCAACCGGGAAAGGGTCTGGGACAATGCTGACTGGACTGCATTAATGGATAACTGGAAAATACTCATTCTGGTTTTAATTCTTATTTTTTCCCCCAACCTGGGCCTGGAAAAGTACAGGGGCAACCAAGGAAGTAAAATCCCCTCTCTCCATCTGACAACTTGACATATCAAAAAAAAACAAGGGGCAAAAATCAATCACAGGTGTGATTCCCTGACACATTGTAAATCCCTACACTCTCCAAAGGGCTTTAGTACAGTACTCTGCCCTCGAAAGTGTTCACTAGATACTGTTGAGGACAAGGAAAATGTGGAGTGGATCCCCAAGTGGTAGTTGTCACTCTGTGGAGCTAGGTTGAATGAAGTGGGAGCCCAATCCCCTTGCCAGGCAAAAAAAAACTGTGAACAACCACCTTCCAACACATGTGCCAGAGGTTCCTTATACCCTGCTCCCTCCCAAGAGAAAACAGAGAAAGCTATTTTTCCCTCTGAAATGCTGTCAAACTTAGAGCTTCCTGCTGATTCACAGACTAAACATTTAACAAATACCATCGTTGTTCCTCTGAAAATAATGATTTTAACCAGTGAGAATACCTTCCTTACAATATTTTTCAAGATAAGAGATAAAGGTCTGAGTGTTTGCTGACAATCTTTTCCTGATTTACCTTAAGAGGCTTGAGTTGTAACCAAAAAAATAAAAAAGGTGACCTCAAAGAACTTGGAATTCAGTAAGGCTGCAGCCATGAGTCTGAGTCCAGAATTAAATTCACCCTGAAAGTGTGTCGATATTGGCCCTCATTTCAGAATCTAATGAAAGTTCCAAACTCATTTTACAGAAATGTGGCCACTCCCTGAAAACACAATAGATCTAAACTGATAAGAAACGGGGGCACATTTTCAGATTAAAAAAAGAGAAATAGTAACAGAAGCTGGCCAGTATTCATTTAGATGGTGGGAGACCAAAGCGCCCTTTCCCATAATGGGCCAGTGTAGAAATGAACTCTTGCTATTTTTGGCACATCTGAGGAAAATTGCTGTCTGCTCAATGGCTACTATTCAAAGGAACTGTTTCTTGGACAGATTTCTGGGATGGAGAAATCAGGAGAAAAATCCAAACAGTTTTTAAGATGTTTGGGCTTAAGTAGGTAGTCACTGTAATTTTAAGGAGAGCTAATTTGTATTACCTGGAACAAGGGAAAAGCCACTGAAGCAATCTTAACTCCTGATGGTTGCCCTGTGTACTACCTAGTGAGAAAGATGTGCCAAAGCATCTGGACTACCAGAATTGCTCTGAATTAAATTGTTTCTTGTGATGAAAATAGGGAGAACTCTGAGGAACACTCACCCTCACAGAGGATTCAACGGTGGTTTAGTCAGGGTAATCAAAGTAAATCATTTCCATTTCCAGATATTATTGTCAAACTAATAGGTCATCCTATTTTATAGGTGAGTGCAGTGAAAGACATTTTTCTAGTATTTTGGAGGAAAAAATATTGGATTTCTTTAATAATAAATATTACTGTAGGCCCAGAACTTACAAATTACTTTCCTTTCTATGTAAATCACAATTTAAAATGTATCCTTTCCTTTGTTAGGAGATGAGTCAGATATGCCAAGCGCCCTTTGCCTGTCAGTGACAGCCCCATCTGATGGTGCAATTAGTAAAAAAAACATAAGTTCTGTTCATATTAGAAACAGAGTTGTTAGGGTTTCTTTCATTTGTTTTTCCACTAGATTTGGTCTTGCAAACTTCTATCCATAAGCGGGTATGGTGAGGTGAATTTTGATCCCAGATGGCTCCATTTTTTCCATTCACAACTCCATTACCAATGTATACAAGCACAAATTAAAACAAAGAGTGAGCATTTTCAGCTTGGAATCCAGATCATTCAGCCTTTATACCATCCAAATGTTCAGTGAAACTTGGGTGAATCCATTTCAAAAAGGGAAAATTAATGATTTTTTTATGTAAAAGCATGTCATGTGTAGGATTTTTTAAAAGCCAGATTTCATGTTATTTCTCTTAAAAAAAGTTGGAAATTTTTGTCAAAAAATTCAAGAGAGGAACATTTTCACCTCCTATTAGTCTTCTTTTTTTGACTCTCTAAAAATAATATTAGAGGATCAGCACGGCATAATAGATAAGGCACAGGCCTGGGAGTCTGAAGATCATGGGTTCTAATCCATGCTCCACCACTTGTCTGCTGTGTGGCCTTTGGAAAGCCACTTCACTTCTCTGTGCCTCAGTTACCTCATCTGTAAAGTGGGGATGAAAACTGGGAGCCCCATGTGGGACAGGGACTATGTCCAACCCGACTTGTTTGTATCTACCTCAGTGTTTAGTACAGTGCCTGGCACATAGTAAGTGCTTAACAAATGCCATAATTATTATTAGTATTATTATCATCTACTATCGATGAGATCCCCTTTCCTTCTTCCTCCTATCCATCATTTATTGAAGGATCTGATTCTCCCACTAAAATGAAAACTTATTGAGATAAGGGATCATGACCGCTTAGTACAGTGCTCTGCATACAGTAGGTGCTCAATAAATGCAATTGAATGAATGGTAATTATTGTACTCTCCCAAGCACACAGAACAGTGCTCTATATACATATATATATACACTCTATATACTATTCTATTTATTGTACTTTGTTAACATGTTTTGTTTTGTTGTCTGTCTCCCCCTTCTAGACTGTGAGCCCGCTGTTGTGTAGGGACCGTCTCTATATGTTGCCAACTTGTACTTCCCAAGCTCTTAGTACAGTGCTCTGCTCACAGTGAGTGCTCAATAAATACGATTGAATGAATGAATGCAGTAGGTGTTTGACAAATACTGTTGAAGTTCCTGTTAGCAATGACAACAAGGAAAAAACACACACACACACACACACACACACATCCGGACTTAAAGCATCTTAAAATATATAATAAAATGTTTCCCTGACTTTAAAAAGTAATTTTCCCATCTAAATGCAACTACTAAGTGAGGAAGCTTTCTGTCAAATACAATTCATTCAAATTCCCCATGAGCTATATTGAAAACTAGATTGCTACATTTGTGCATGTAATAATTGAGTATGAAAAACTGGTAACTATAATTTTCATAAGGAAAGTGACCAATTTTATGCTTAAATTACTGGTTTTCTGAAGATACTCATGTTTTATACATTAAATTACCTGTCATTTTTGAAAACTTGTCCTTGCATGTCACAGTGAAGCTTTCACATTTCTGTTTAAGCTAAATTAGGATTTCAAATCAAGCAAGAAATAAACCTTGTATAACAGTAGGGTCAGTACTGCCATAATATTGTAATCATCAGATGAGGCTCCATTATTCTCTAATAAGCCTCCACAAAGCATGTGTAATAATAATTGTTAAATAGATGCCGGTAAGCAAACTGCTACAAACCATATAAAGTACCTGTAAAATCTGTATTTACGTAGCATGATTTATCATCCCATCTGGTATAGAGAATAGTCAGAAAAAATATCATCCGCGTGACAGTAGCTTTAGAGAAGGCGAGCACATTCACAGCTTTCTGATTTTGCATAACATTTTCTCAGCAATGCTCCTTAGGAAAAAAAATTTAGATCGTGAGCCCCCAGTGGAACAGAGACTGTGACTAATTTCCACCTGGGTATCCTCTCCCAGCACTTACTACAGTGCTCTGTGCATAGTTAGGACTTAATAAATACTAATATTACTACTCTTAGGAAGCAGATTTTATCCCACTTCCCAAAAAGAAGAAAATAAAATAGCCATTTTTCAATTCTCAATTTTAAAATCTGCATCACCCTTGCTCTTGGATTTGCTCCCTTTATTCACCCCTCCCTCAGCCCCACAGCACTTATGTGCATATCCATAATTTTTTAGGGTATTTGTTAAGCTTACTATGTGCTAGGCATTGTAGTAAGTGCTGGGACAGATACAAGATAATGAGTTTAGACACAGTCTCTGTCCCACATGGGGCTCAGAGTCTAAATCCTCATTTTCTGATGAGGTAACTGAAGTACAGAGAAGTTAAATGTCTTGCCCAGGGTCACACAGCAGACAAGTGATGGAGCCAAAACTTGTCTGTTTTGTCCTTGGGCAAGGCCACCTAATTACTTATATAACTGACAGTCTTCCCTTCTAGACTGTAAGCTTGTGGGCAGGGAACATACTTACCGACTCTGTAATATTGTATTCTCCCTTATGCTTACTACAGTGCTCTGCACACAGTAAACATTCAAATATGAATGATTTGACTTTGAACACTCCATTTTGTTGAGCACCCAATTTTTGAGTAAAGGCAAATCTAATAAAAACATGAAGGTGTTAATAACACACATATGCACATGCACACAGCATGTCCTCACCCTCTCAGGTAATAAAAAAATAATCGTCATCATCACAATGAGGATCTGGTTTCCAAATAATGATCTCCCATCTCCCTGTATTCCTGCAGCGAGCTCCTTTCTGACCAGGAAAGTGCTGTAAACTAAGACCAGTTGGAGATGGTTTGATACCACAGGGAGTATCTGTACGATGCACTCTTGTTTCAAGGGAGGAAGATATCTAGGGTTTGGTAAAATAAGCATTACACTTATTTTGCTTTTTTTAATTCTTTAAAATATACCTCAGAAGTTTCTTAAGGCAATATTTAAAAGCCAAAATTTTAAAGTTTCTGGTAAAATATATGAATAAACTCAGAAAAAAATTAAATTTTATATTCTCACTACTTAAGCAATAATGAAAATAATTATTTGCACATTTATCATACTATTTTTCCTCCTATAAAAATCAGTACCCCTATTTTTGAAGTGACAGAATCCAGGCAAATGAATGTCAGGCAATTTTGGAGAGGCAAGAAGGTTCATGCTACTGAAATCCTGTGTAAGAAAATTATTATTACAGAGTGCTAAATAGTGTTTAGTCACATGCAAAATGCTTTACATCTCGAAATACCAACCTTACAGCCTCAACATTCCCTACCAAAAGGAGATCCATCCCATCATCACTATTACCTGCAAGACCTGGGTTCTAAACCTGCCACTGCCAATTGCCTTCTGGGTCTCAGTTTCCTCATCTGTAAAAATGAGGAAAAAAAAGCGCTGTTCTCCCACTCCTTTAGAATGGAAGCCCCATATGAGACAGAGATATTTTTATGGCATTTGTTAAGCACTTACTATGTGTCAAGCACTTTTCTAAGCACTGATTGTGTCTGATCTGCTCATAGTGTATGTATCCCAGCACTTAGTACGGTGATTGGCACATAGTAAGTACTTAAACACCTCTATTATTGTCTTCATTATTAAAGACAAACTATTAAAGGGAGAGAGAGGAGAAGAGGCAGAGACAAGAAGAACTGTACTGACAGACAGCACGCTTATGCTCAATAGATAACTAGCAATTAGTAAAGGCCATCTTGCGTTCCAGCAAATTACAGTAGCAGGCTTGTCCGGCAGCATCCGGCAAGTATTCAAATATTATATGTGGAACAGCAGAGTTATAAGCAATGGGTTCAGATGTTACTGCCATATGGAAATACTTACTGTGACTAGGTGACAATGTTCAATGCAAGGACAACGTTTGAAGAATGCTTCAGTGAACCATCTGAACGGCTCTGGCCGCCACTCATTGTTTGGTTGATTATTTGTGATGTTCAGTTGTTGCATAACTGTGGCCAGTCCAATCATGCCTGAATAGCCTTCACGGTGCTTCCCTGTGCTGAAGCCAATTAAAACGCTACTGAAAATGAGTTTCTATGCTCTGTATTCAAGTTTCTACGGTCACTGTTTACCTTCCACGCTTTGTGGCTCTAACGTGATTCCAAGGCGCCAAAATACACATCAACAAAAACTGAGTATTGCTAAGGTACAGGTGATGAATGAATTCCATTTTTGCTGAGACTCCTATTATAAAGTCAGGTTAGACGGTCTTGCCTTGGAACAAGAAACATTATATAATCAATTTCAAAGGATTTAGTCTGAATCGGAGTGACACTGCCAGTTTTTGTATTAAATTCCTGGCTTATAGCTGCACAATTAGGGATCCCTACGCACCAAACCTAGTTTTTGGTCAAATGGTCAATTTTCACCAAATTCCAGCAACAACAGAAAAATCTGTGGTCAATATGTAGATTGCAAGTTAGACTAGTACTATCCCCATAATTCAACTGCAGAAGGAATGGCTAATTTTTCTCTTACTCTTTTCAAACAATCGTGACTCTTGCATCATGCATCCATACACACACTGCTTTGGACATTTTATGCAATAAGATGTATGAGAACCGTATAAGAGAGACCAGATAGTTTAGCTTGGCTGCAACGGCCAAACATCACAGTCCCAGGTACAAATCAGAGTACAATTCTTTCAATGTTAAGTGCCATGAGTCTTTCTGTAAGGGTCCGTAACAGACTGCCATCCACCAGACCTGCACCCAAGAACCATTTTACAGCTTTGCCAAACCTGCAGAGGTCTCATAGAGGGAATAATTTCTATTTTAATAATAAAATCATTAAATAAATAATTAAATAATGAAAATTAAATAATTAAATAATAATAAAATAATGAAATAGAATAGTTTCTATTTTAATAAATAACATATTTATTACTCTATTTATTTATTTATTTATTTTACTTGTACATTTCTATCCTATTTATTTTATTTTGTTGGTATGTTTGGTTCTGTTCTCTGTCTCCCCCTTTTAGACTGTGAGCCCACTGTTGGGTAGGGACTGTCTCTACGTGTTGCCAATTTGTACTTCCCAAGTGCTTAGTACAGTGCTCTGCACATAGTTAGCGCTCAATAAATACGATTGATTGATTAATTGATTGATTAATAAGATTCTGATATGCTCTCTTCAGAATGAGCCACTATGCCATAAAATAAAGATGGTCACAGCCAATCTGCCCCATCTCTGAACATGGTAATAAGCAATCTTTTGCAGCAATATTTACACTGAAGCCATCTTCCCTTCATACTTTCAACAAATGTTTGAAAGAAGGGAAATAAAAACCTAGGGGCACCTAGTTTTTCCCCTATTTACTTCAGAAATGCAATAGAAAACTGAGGAATGGAAAAACATTATGTTTTTCTCTACAAGTTATCTGGAAATTTGCTACTCACATACTCAGTGTATACTGGATCCAGACCACTACTTTAGTTTATTGAAAGGAAACACTGTTTAAGTTGCATCATGCATTACCTGTGGCAACCGTAAACATTTCACAAGAGGCCCAGACCACAATCTGGAGCCATCGTGTATTTCATGAACAGAACAGTGCTTTGCACTTAGTAAGTGCTTAATAAATGCCATCATTATTATGATGACCATCATTGCAGTCATTCATCTCACTCATACTTGAATGAATCCAATACTGTATATGGGTGAAGCCTGACACTGGCTAGCATATTTATACCTATTCTACTTCATTCCGATACAGTCCTTTCTTGCCTTCTTTTTAACTCAGCAAAATATTCTCCTTGGTATTGTGCAGTACGTAATTCCCACTAAAATGTTTATGCGTCAGAGTACAGTTGTTTGCTACTAATGTTTGCTACCAGTTCACACACATAGGATAAAGATGAATTTATTGATGGATGGTTGATTAAAATGGCAAGAGGAAAACCACTGAATTAAAAAAAAACAGTAGTTCTAGAAGAAGTTCCAGTTCTGTTATAGTTATTTGGGAAAGCCACTGGCTTACTACTCCAACATGCAAAAATGAAGAGTTATTTACTAGATTATTTAATTAATTCAATCTTATTTGAGCGCTTACTGTGTGCAGAGCACTGTACTAAGCGCTTGGGAAGTACAAGTCAGCAACATATTAATGAATTCAATGAGCTTGAAGAATCCTCAGTTAAGTTTCAACTCACTTTTTTTTCCTCCTTTATAGTTAACTTAATCTTTCAAAGACCATAGCTCAAGGAATCAAACAGCATGTTAAAATATAACCCCAGGTACCAATATCCAGAAACTCTAATGCCATTTACATAATTGAAGATTAAAGCAAAATGTGTAACTGAGCAAATGAAAAGGTTTCTAATGGAAATTGCTTCACAAATATATCAGTGAACATAGAAAAGAGTCAAATCTCTTGTGGGACTCATAAAATATTTTAAGTCCCTCTGTTAATCTAAAGCAAACTTTAAAGTGCCATGACAATGTTTTTAAGCAATACTGGAAGTTCGTATTGACTACCTTCAGGAGCCCCTCCTTAGCCCTACGGTGCATGTCCATAACCATAATTTATTTATTGATATTAATGTCTGTCTCCCCTTCCAGGCTGTAAATTCATTGTGAGCTGGGTATGTCTTCCAACTCCATTAAACTGTACTCTCCCAAGCGCTTAGTACACAGTGCTCTGCATACGGTGAGCTCTCAATAAATATGTTTGAAACTTTACCACTGAGTTAAATTACTAGTCACAAGGATCCCAAAACTCCCATTATATTGAAGATGGACCAAATTTTTGAATTGGAAAAAGGAACAGATTGCCACTCCAAAAGAATTTTCTGGGCCCCAGACAAAATACTGAAAAAATGGGATCGTCCCATTTTTCCCCAACTCAGGGAAAACAGAGGAATTATTTCAGACCTATCTTCTGGGGTTGTTGAGCAGAATAACAAAGTGATTGTAAAACATGGAGAAAATGTGAAGATAATTCCATAAAAATGCTTCAGAGAGCTATGACACAATGAAATTTCTTTCTTTTAAAAATCCTGTGGAGCGGCAAACACCAGTAAGAGTCCCATTCTTACTGCTATGTCACAATAGAGCAATGTGAGACTGATGGACTAGACTGTGTCAGCAGACAACACCCGGGTCTATGCTTAAACACTGCCAACTCGGGGAACAATGGACTCCAAGAAAATTTTTGCCTGGGGACCAGCAACAAAAGCCACCTTTCTGCATTGCTCTTATGGCTTTTGATGTCAACGGGCTCCCTAAATGGAATGCCAGCTCCCTGGGCTATAGTGGCAGATCTATTATTTGTACATTTCCCAAAGTTTGGAAATGCCTGGTCGAAGCTTAAGAAAACTGCTTTTAAACAGTGCCACCAAGAGGTTTGAGGCGAAAGTTTCCAATTTCCTCTGACAACCCCACCCCTCCACCAAGAAATGAAAGCAAATTCAGAAAAAATTTGATTTCAAAAGCAGTAACAGTAAACCTAAAAGGTTAAGATGAATTCGTTCTGGGGACTGCAGCGTTTTCACCAGCTCAATCCATCAGCGATATTTATCGAGCACCTACTGTGTGTCGAGTACTGGACAACAGGGAAAATACAGTTGAATAATAATAAAAGCAAAATAATAATATTATGGCATTTGTTAAGCACTTACAATGCACTAAGAACTGTTCTAAGTCCTTCAGTGTCTCCTGTCCCATTTCGTTCTGCCCCTTGGGTACTTGGCCAGATGTTAAGGGAGTCAAATAGATCCATTTTCAAGACAGGCATAACCTACCTACTTTTTTTTCCCAGGGGTGGGAGGATGGGGCTTATACAATTTTCCATTTTCTACACTTTAAAAAAAAAATCAGATTACCTATACTGGGTGGAAGCAGCCTTGAAAAATCAAAACCAGAAAATGAGCCCCTAAGCAGCTTGATTTTGCAAGGAGAAGCCACCAAGTACACATAATAATAATGATGGCATTTGTTAAGTGCTTACTGTCCCCATTTTACAGCTGAGGGAACTGAGGCACAGAGAAGTAAAGTGACTTGCCCAAAGTCACCCAGCTGACAAGTGGCAGAGCTGGGATTAGAACCCATGACCTTTGACTCCCAAGCCCGGGCTTTTTCAACTGAGATATGCAGCTTCTCGTGGCTAATTATAAAGGTTCCCTTAAATAGGAAATACCCACCCTTCTGCTGATCCCACCCACCTTAACTGTCCTGTGCTGGGGCTTTGGGCCCTGCCAGAAGGATCTGCTAACCATCTGCGCTCCCACCATCACGCCTGTAGCTAACTGCAGCTTCCCACTCTGTTGTTGGTGTCTGCCCTCAGCTCCAGCACTAAGGGGCCCCTGAACACCCTCCGATACACAGGAGAGGAGACAAACGTGACATCACAGGAAAGCAGCATGGTTCAGTGGATGGAGCAAGGGCCTCGGAGGTAGATGGTCATGGGTTCTAATACCGACTCTGCCATGTGTCTGCTGTGTGACTGTGGGCAAGTCACTTCTCTGGGCCTCAGTCACCTCATTTGTACAGTGGGAATTAAGAGTATGAGCCCCATGTGGGACAGGGACTGTGTCCAACCTAACTTGTATCTACCCCAGAGCTTAGAACAGTGCTTGGCACATGGTAAGCACTTAACAAGCACCATAATTATTACTATTATCAAACCAGAAATGCAGCATACCATAGTGATGTTCGGCATGCCATTTTCCAGAAGGATGTGGATTCCCCATGACCCTAGGGCATTTCGCATGGTACATTTCTAATCCCCAATTGCTCTAGAAATTCTGTGCTCCCCTCACAAGTCAGTATGAAGTTTGGCACAGCAACCAAGTCAAGCGGAAGGAGGCTCACTGTCAAAAATATTCACACAGGAAAGCGGTTTAACTCCGGACCCAAATGCCTAATTAGCTGTAGCTTATGCTCATCCTCTACTCCAGGGAAGAACCTCACACCCAGTCTAAATATGTTTCCTAATAGTAGTAGTAATATTAAAACTAAGTACACAATAAGCACTTACTAAATAGAAAACACTGGGGAAAAAATTTATGGATCAAAGTTAAACATGAGCCCTAACCCTCCTGGGATTTACAATCTAAAAATAAGGTGGGGAAAGATTTGGAGACAGACAATAGGAAAGGTAAAATAACAAAAAAAATGCAAAAAAAAGGTCATTTCTCATCCCCCAAAACACAGAAATTCTGATCTTGCAGCCTTTGTAGAGAATGACTCTGTCTCACTGTACCGATCTAAAACTATAATCCACTATCTTCTCCCCAACCTTACCTCTTCTCAATGTCCTAATTATAATCATTGATGTCACTATCCTCCTGATTCCTCAGCACATAACCTTGGAATCACCTTCAAATCTGGTCTGGCAGGTGTTCCTGCTGATTCTGATGTCGCCCTCATTTCTAGCTGACACTCACCATGTGCTTAATATTGCTTGTTCTCCATTGCCTGGTACAGGGCTCTGCACACAGAAGGTGCTCAATAAATACTGATGAGATGGATTATGTTGTTGAGTGCTTATCCCCTTCCCCACTAAGCAGTACCAGAATACAATTCAGTGTGTTGCTCCAGGAAAAAAAAAAAAACCCAAACAAACTTTCCTGCCATCCTGTTTACAAACACTTAAAAAAACAACAAAGATACAAAGTGTGAGTTTGTCAGATAGAAAACTGAAACTTTACAGATGACCTCAGGAAAAAAGAAATCTGTCTAGCGTTCCACCTGCTGGCATGAACGGATAGGTGTTCTAAAGTAACAGAAATCAACTTCGCAGACAAACACCTTGCCTGAGACATTGCTTGAAACTGCTCAAAATTAGCATCTAGTGACTCATCTTATCTAGGCACGTGATGCAAATAAAATCAAAATAGGTAAGAGTAGACTCCCAGACAGCAGTTCCTTGAGAGCAGGGATCCTGTCTACCAACTCTATTGTATTGTACTTTCTCAAGTGCTTAGTTCAGTGTTTTACCCACATGTGCTCAGTAAATATCACTGATTTTAATTAAAAGACTACAAGGAAATCAAAAGCATCTATGTTGGAAGAATCAAATGAGTATTTGGAACTCTTTTCTATCTCTTCCCACTCAACATTTGCCAACGATTTTTGCTCTCTGTTCTTTTTGGCCACTGGTAGGAGAGGTGGCTTGGGGGGTAGAGCACCGTTCACTGTTAAGCCATGTGTCTGACATTCAAATCTTTTTACTCTGACTCTTCCAGACAAACTCTGCAAGGAATGCACATCCTGTTAACACAGCAGGGCCATTCGTCAACCTCATTTCCCCACTTAGAACTCCCTGACCACTGCTTTGATTCCTGTTACCAAAGCAGAGAGAAAAGAGGAGATAGGGAGAAAAGGGACAGAGGAGGAAAGGCAAAAAGACTGACACCTTTTTAGAGGGTTCTACATTCCGGTAATAGAACAGTGTTTTTTGGTGTAGGTTTGACCCCTGGTGGAATTACAGTGGTGACTTGCTTCACCTCATGACAGGTTGCTATCCACTGAGGCTACATTATCCACTGCAGCCCATTACCTCCCTGAGAGTGTAGGCTTCCCAACCTCAATAGCCACCAACTGTAGAAACTACCCCTAGAAAGTGATCTTTGTCAAATCCAGAGTAATTCTTCAGGGACGGTGAATATTGCATGCCTGTGCTCTCAACCATGGAGAGGTTTGTCTGGGATCACAGAAACCTGAGACTACAGTACAGAAAACTCTTCCCTGGAAACAAGTAAAATGCCCATCCCAATAGGGAGAGAGAGAGAGTCTGACTAGTGTCAAGTTATCTTCTTTAGAGGGAGGAGAGTAGGATCTCCACCTGAGTTTTACCCATCCTAGGTAGTAAATCCAAAACAGGGAGATGGTTGTCTCCCCATCTAATAATAATAATGGCATTTGTTAAGCGCTTACTGTGTGCAAAGCACTGTTCTAAGCGCTGGGGGGATACAAGGTGATCAGGTTGTCCCATGTGGGGCTCACAGTCTTAATCCCCATTTTACAGATGAGGGAACTGAGGCCCAGAGAAGTTAAGTGACTTGCCCAAAGTCACACAGCTGACAAGTGGCAGAGCTGGGATTCAAACCCTCGACCTCTAACTCCCAAGCCCGGGCTCTTTCCACTGAGCCACGCTGCTTCTCAGACTGTAAGCTCATTGTGGGCAGGTAATGTGTCTACTTATTTTTATATTGTACTCTCCTAAGCACTTAGTACAGTGCTCTGCACACAGTAAGCACTCCAATATGATCAAATGAATGAGAATACTCCCAAGCACTTAATAATAGTAGAGGAGTTTGTTAAACACTTACTATGTGCTAAGCACCATGAGAAGTGCAGGGATTGATACAAAATCATATTGGAACTAGTACCTGTCACACAGGGCTAAGAATCTATGGGGGAGGGGTAAACAGGTATTTAATTTCCATTTGGCCCTGTCTCGCACAGGCCTAAGAATCTATGGGCAAGGGTAGACAGGTATTTAATTCCCATTTTACAGATGAGGAAATTAGGGCATGGAGAAGTTATACTCTGCCATTTCCCCTATTGGTGATTTATTTTAATATCTATCTCCCCTTCTAGTTTGTAAGTTTCTCATGGGGCAGGGAGCATTCCTACCAACTCTATTGTATTCTCCCAACTGCAGAGTACAGTGCCCTGTAGGTAGCAAGTACTCAATATATATCATTGATTATTAATAATAATAGTTGTGGTATTAGTTGAGCACTTACTACGTGGCAAGCACTGTACTACACTGGGGTAGAAACAAGATAATCAAGCTCACAGTCTAAGTAGGAAGGACGACAGCTATTGAATCCCCATTTTGCAGGTAAGGAGGAACAGAGAAGTTAAGTGACTTGCCCTGGGTCACACAGTATGCAAGTGATGGGGCCAATATTGGAACCCAAGTGTCCTTACTCCCAGGCCCATGCTCTCTTTTCTCTAGGCCTTCTCTTCACTCCCCTCAACCCTCACCTCCTCATTTCATTGACTTGCTCATTCTCACAGCTCTAAGATACGGTGATCTCAATCTTACTTTTGGAAGACTTTCCCTACCTGGGAACACAAATGAAAATCCTAACATTGCCTCAGCACTTTGTCCCTGTCCCCAATGGGGGCTGGGGGAACAGCACAAAATAAAATAATCATGCATTGTGATTTTTTTATTATAATTTCTTGTCCTCTAAATTGGAAGATTTCCCTGTCCTCGAACAGAGCTACAGGGCAATAATGCAAACCAGAAACATGGGCTGGAGGAAAAATTTGGAAGCCTAAACTCCTCAGGTCCAATTGCAATCCTGCTGTCCCACTGCCAGAGCTCAGGAATTATTTCAGTACCTGGGAAAGTCACCACAAAACCTGGCCTAGTAGAGAAAGCATGGTGCCTGGGAATCAGGAGACCTGGGTTCTCATATCTGCTCCACTACTTGCCTGCTGCGTGGGACAGAGACAGCCCAATCTGCCTACATCAAATCTACTCTGGCATGTAGTTCTATAATACACAGGTATTATAATTATCAATGCCATCTAGCACCTATTTGCTTGCTGCCTCACCAAATTATAATAATAATAATAATAATGAAGATGGCATTTACTAAGTGCAAAGCACTGTTCTAAGCACTGGGGAGGTTACAAGGTGATCAGGTTGTCCCACAGGGGGCTCAGAGTCATTCATTCATTCAGTCATATTTATTGAGCGCTTACTGTGTGCAGAGCACTGTACTAAGCGCTTGGGAAGTACAAGTTGGCAACATATAGAGACAGTCCCTACCCAACAGTGGGCTCACAGTCTAGAAGGGAGAGACAGACAACAAAACAAAACATATTAACAAAATAAAATAAATAGAATAGTAAATATGTACAAGTAAAATAGAGTAATAAATATGTACAAACATATATACAGGTGCTGTGGGGAGGGGAAGGAGGTAGCGTAGGGGGATGGGGAGAGAGGAAGGAGAGGGCTCAGTCTGGGAAGGCCTCCTGGAGGAGGTGAGCTCTCAGTAGGGCTTTGAAGGGAGGGAGAGAGCTAGCTTGGCTGATGTGCAGAGGGAGGGCATTCCAGGCCAGGGGGAGGACGTGGGCCAGGTGTTGACGGCAGGACAGGAAAGAACGAGGCACAGTGAGGAGGTTAGCGGCAGAGGAGTGGAGAGTGCGGGCTGGGCTGTCGAAGGAACAAAGGGAGGTGAGGTAGGAGGGGTGAGGTGATGGAGAGCCTTGAAGCCGAGAGTGAGGAGTCAATCCCCATTTTACAGTTGAGGTAACAGGCACAGAGAAATGAAGTGACTTGCCCAAAGTCACACAGATGACAATTGGCAGAGCAGAGATTTGAACCTATGACCTCTGACTCCAAAGCCCATGCTCTTTCCACTGACCCACACTGCTTCTCCATTATAAGAACTGGTGAGTTGGTCTCTTAAGAGCTATAAGCAGCTTTCATGTTAGGTTATTCTGTGAGCCAGGGAGCTTAATATATGGAAATTAAAACTTTCTCAAAACAGTGCAGTCTGGGTTGGAAAGTCAGTTAAACTATCCATTCCTTATCTGTGATGATCTGGGATAGTGCATCCAAGAGCATTTAGTCAGGATTTTTTTTCCTTTTGGTAAATGAAGTCAGCTGCAGAAGATAGCTAACCAGGCACCCAGAATGGAGGCAACCCACACACAATTGTTCCCTCACCCACAGGGGTTTCTGATAAGGAGTCCCAGGGTGGAAACTGGTCAATGAGTAGCCTTTGGTAGCTGGCCCATCCCAGCAACATTACCACAACCCAGGAACATGTTGTGGCCCAAGCATCCTGTCTACTTCTGAATAGAACACAGGGTTAGTCTTTTATGAGCATTTCCTTCCTCAAGATTAATTGCAGCTCAACCAGCCTCCATTGAGCAGGGGAACCCTGGCCAAAGCATTTGCTAATCAAAATGGTGTAATTCATCTTTAAAGAAAATAAGTGTTTGGGGAGAAAAGTTAGAACCTGAAGAATGTAGGACTGGTGGAGAGAGTGGTTATTCGTCCGGTTTTACAATGGACAGTCCAGCTAATAGCTGGTCTGCCCCTTGTCCGGTACCATGGGAGAGTCTGGAATCCTTGCGTGCCACCAGTGATCACCTTAGCAATAGAAGATGTAGGGCACAGAGTGAGACATTCAAGAAGAAATAGGACTCCCTGTTCTCCCAGGGACAGGAGAGATAAAAACAAGAACAGTTCAGAATTGCGGTAGATTTCTGGGTGGGACAGGGAGGAAAGGAAAACACACTCAATCACCCCTACCACCCAAAGGAAACCCAAATCTCCCTTAAAGGACCAGGGTACCCGTGGCTCAAGACCAACATTGAAGCTGTAGTCACTTTCCTTATCAGTAACAGGAGGTAGCATTTACCTTCCTCTCAGGAAAGGTGTGAGAAGCAAGGAACAAGTGATTTAAAGGCTCCTAAGTACAGAAAGGGCTGAACAAATCCTGAATAGTAATTGGAAATCATTACCTTTATGTCATCTCTTGTTTAAATTTATTGAATTGACCCCAAAATTTAGTTTTAAAAAAATTAAAAACTTGCTTCCCTAAAGGTAGAACTCCCCACCCTTGCAATGGCCTCTTACCTGGCAAAGCAGTTGGCTGTGTGGCCACTCCTAGAGTCCAGAGGATTCTGGGACATGTGGCTCATTCCAAACCACGTGCAACCCTCAGAGAGTGAGGTCAAGTAACCCCCTCTAGAACCCTCTGTTTCTGTTGGGGGCAAAAACAGCTCACTCAAATAAGCTCCACCCACCCCAAATTAGGCTAGGGACTTTTCCCCAGTAGCTCCAGTCTTCCTCCCAGCCCAGAAGCTGGGACATAGGTGAGATCCTTTTCCCCACCCAAGAGCACACCCTCCTTCTACAAAGCAGCAACAGAAATAGATTCTCTTGCTTAACAGAGTGCCCCTAAGGCTGCAGGTGAAGGCCATCAAAACACCAGCACAGGTGATTTGCCCTTAGCATTCTAATGGATGGGCCAGAGCAGAGAAATTAGAGCAAATGAGGAAGGGAGAAGAGAAGGTGAGAGGAGGAGGGAAGAAAGGGTGGGGGCAAAGAAACTAGAGCCAAGGGAAAAAAGAGAGAAAGGGATAAAAGAAAAGGGTTTGGGCTTTTCTGAATTATAGTTCCTCTTAGCATCAATGAGTGATCAGTCAATAATATTTTTTGAACAACTACTTACTGCAAGGCATTAGCCTAAACAGTTGAGAGAGTACAACAGAAGCAAGACACAATCTAATGCAGGAGGCAGAGAGGCCCAAATTGTGTACAACTAGTGTGAGCACGAAGAACAGGGATGTGTAAGGTAGTAAGACTATCAGGATGAAGTAGTTGAATAAAAAAATCACTGGATGTACAATCAATCACTCGGCACAGTAGATCTATCCTGGACCTAAAATACCTAGGGTCTAATTAGGGCTGGCTGTTTGGGGGATATGAGTTGGGCTGTTGGGAAGTAGTCAGGGAAGGCTTCCTGGCTTCTCACCCCCATCCCTATTTTCCCTATTGCCTCACCCATAGACTTAGTCTGGCCCCCGCTCCACAGAGATACTTTGCACGTATTATATTCAATCAATCAATGGTATTTGTTGAGGGCTTACTGTGTGCAGAGCCCTGTACTAAGTGTTCGGGAGAATGCAATATAACAGAGTTTGTAAACACATTCTCTGCCCACAGTGATCTTACAGACTAGAGGGGTAGACAGATTGATATAAATAAATAAATTATGGAAATAAAAAAATGTTGAAGTGCTGGGGGGGGGGTGAATAAAGGGGGCAAATCCAAGTGCAAGGGTGACACAGAAAGGAGTGGGAGAAGAGGAAAGGAGGGCTTAGTTAGGAAAGGGCTCTTGGAGATGTGCTTTAATAAGGTTTTGAAGAGGGGAGAGTGTCAGATTTGAAGAGGGAGGGAGTTCCAAACCAGAGGCAGGATGTGGGCGAGAGGTCAGCAGTGGGATAGACAAGATTGAGGCAGAGGTACAGTGAGTAAGTTGGTATTGGAGGAGTCGAGTGTGTGGACTGGGTTGTAGTAGGGATAAGCAGGAGGAGGCAAGATGCTTGAGAGCTTTAAAGCAGTAAGGAGCTTGATGCGAAGGTGGATGGGCAACCACTGGAGGCTCTTGAGGAGTGGGAAAACATGGACTGAATTGTTTTGTAGAAAAATGATCCATGCAGCCGAGCAAAGTATGGACTGGAGTGGGGAAACTCAGGAGACAGAGAGATCAGTGAGGAGGAGGATGTAGTAATCAACGCAGGATAGGATAAGTGCTTGGATTAACATGGTAGCAGTTTGGGTGGAGAGGAAAGCACAGATTTTAACAGGATTTGGTGACAGAATGAATATGTGGGTTGAATGGGAGAGATTAGTCGAGGGTAATGCCAAAGTCATGGGCTTGTGAGACAGAGATGATGATGGTGCTGTCTGTAGTTATGGGAACATCATGGGAAGGAAAGAGCTTGAGTGAATGGGAAGATAGGAGCTCTGTTTTGGATACATTAAGTTTGAGGTGTAAGTGGGACATCCAAGTAGAGAGGTCCTGATTGCAGGAGGAAACGTGAGACTACAGAGAAGGAGAGAGATCAGGACTGGAGATGTAGATTTGGGAATCATCTGCGAGTGAATGAGTGGGTGTAGATGGAGAATAGAAGGGGACCCAAAACTGAGCCTTGAAGGATTCCCACATTTATGGCATGAGAAGCAAAGGAGCAGCAGGGAAAGAGAGCAAAGAAAGAAAAAGTATTCAGTTGCTTGTAGCTTATTCTAATGTCTACCTCCTGGTTGACTGTAAACTCCTTGAGGGTAGGCTCTCCCAAGTACTTAGGACAGGACTCTGCACAAAGTGCATAATAAATACTATTGATTAATTGGAAGAGGTGGGAATTTTAGGAGGGTTTCACAGATGGAGAGAGCTGGGGTGGACTTGGGTTTGATGAGGAGTCTCTGCCAGGGGAACAGCATGAGTAAGGAATAGGAATGTTCGGAGCATTGAGAGCAAGGTACATTTAGAAACTGAGTTTGGGAGGAGTGAAGAGTGCAAATGTGAGAGTAGCCAGTGAAGAGAGTTTATATGTAAGATAGGAAATGCTGAAGCACAGCTTGGAAACCAATATTCATGCACAGACTTCCCAAAAAATGGTGATCCTAGGAGGGATCGTGATGTTGCTGAATGATCATGTTACTGATTTAGGTCTCGGTAATATTCCAAAGATCCATTCTTCTCCCTATTCTGAGGTCAATTTATCAGAATGAGGGATAGGAAGTTCATCTCAATTTCCTGTGTTTTCTCCTTAGACTAGACTCCTTGACAGATTTTTATCTGAAGCCCCAAATCGAGCTGTCAGCCTTCAAGAGATTTAGTTTGAAATGCTTGTAGTTTAATTCCACAAAGGCCACAATACCCCTTGAATTGTATTGAATGCATGTGGCTAACCACAAAGGACACCATAAAGAGATTAGATTCTGATTTCTATATTTTTATGAAACCACTCTATCCCCTATTTGCAGAAATCCTTTTCCATTCAGGAAATATCCAAGTCCCTGGCTGAGAAGTCAATTCCAGCCCTGCCATTAAACAACAACAACAACAACACAACTTCCTGTTTTTCCATATGGCATCTTTTATCACATTTATTTTTGTCCTGCTTTCCTCCATCAGCAAAATCATTGCACCTGAAGAAGAAACTAAAACTTTTTTTTATTCAGACTTTCTCATGAATAAAGTGACTTGAAAGGATTAATTGTTTGCTTTCAACCCTGACATTTTCCCCTTATAGGTCTATTTTTGAAACCAATTTTATTTTAGGATGTCCTGGCTTGAATGATACAAAATTGGAAAGTCTGGTGTGAATTTTATAGAATCCTATTTCCTTTTATAGAGGATGTCCCCTGCTAATCAGTTATCCACAGGGTAGGCAGAGGGCAGAGGGCAAGGAAACCAAGACAGGTGGTCTATGAGAAAGCTGAAACCTGCCTCGACATCCTTCTGCTATTTGTTTATTTTAAAATAAATCACCTTTTAGAAAACTATCAATAAATCCATACCCTGCCAGGTTAAATTACAGTGTATTTTGGAGAATATGTTTGAATAACACAACTATTGATGATGATGTCATCGACGATGATGGTATTTGTTAAGTGCTTTATTATATGCCAGGCATCATTCTAAGTGCTGGGGTAAATACAAGCTAATCGGGTTGGACACAGTCACTGTCCCAAATGGGGCACAAAGTCTTAATCCCCATTTTACAGATGAGGTAACTGAGGCATAGAGAAGTTAAGTGATTTGCCCAAGGTCACACAACAGACACATGACAGAGCCAGGACTAGAACCCAGGTCCTTCTGATTCCTAGGCCCATGCCTCTAGACTGTAACCTCACTGTGGGCAGGGACCATAGTCATTCAATTGTATTTATTGAGCACTTACTGTGTGCAGAGCATTGTACTAAGCGCTTGGAAAGTACAATTTGGCAACAGTGTATTGCACTCTCCCAAGTGCTTAGTACAGTGTTCTAAATACAGTAAGCACTCAGTAAATACCATTGATTGATTGCCCTTTAAGTGAACAAGATGTAAATCTGTAAAAATCAAATTATTTCACTGGATCCCATTCTGAGCAGAGAAACAAACCTTCCGGCAAACTCTGCCTTTCAAGAAAAGGATTTCTTCCTTGGAGACTATATTTTACAAAGTCTTAACTTGTTGCTCGTGAATTCACCAGGAAGCATGTGGCCAGTTAACATCGAGACACTGAACCAAACTAGAATTGCTGATGAAAGGCAGCTCAGGGAACCTTCTGGAGAGGTCTCCTTTCCCAGAGCAATAACCTCCACCAGCTGTTGGAATCACAACTTTTAACACCTGACTTCCCAAATTTTCTAAGTACAAATGACCCTCCACTTGTTTCTGAAACACAAGCATTTTTCCTGCTACCCTACGTGCCCTTACAAGGAAGAACTGCGGATGGAGAAAACAGATGTTTCTACAAAGATCTGCTTAGATGAAACCCAGTAATCTGAATGTATCTGTTTTTCGTGGTACTGTCCCAAGCGCATAGTACAGTGCTCTGCACACAGTAAGTGCTCAATAAAATATGGTTATTTTATTGAAATACGATTGAATATTTGCCTTGGAAGGTCTCATAGATCTGGTTTGGGAGCAAACTGAGATAGAGGAAAATTGGACGATATGACATTGGGAATCTAAATGGCAATGATCTAGTCCTGCTCAGAGACTGAGACTGGGACCACATTGGTTAGTACTTACCAACACTATCAAATGTAGTTTGAGTAAGAGGAAGATACACTGGATTCATCCCAGTGATTATGTCTTGGAAAAAAGAAGACGAAGTTTGTACCAGTCACCACAGATGTGCAGGGTGAGTATCACTGTCCTCACTGGCAACACAAACAATGGACTACAAAGTGGCTTCCCAACATCCCAAATGGTGTATAATCAAGCTCTTGGAAAATGAAGACAACAGCAAGAAACTCTTGATCAGCACCACAGCAACCTTATTAGCAAAAAGTACCCCAGCTACAAGTCTCAATATAAACAGCAAAAGGGCACTGCTCCATGGTGCTATTTACCTGACAGTCTTAGAGTTGGCTGACGTTACTGAGATCTGTTCCATCAATCATTCAGTCACATTTATTGAGTGTTTACGGTGTGCAGAGCACTGCACTGAGCACTTGGGACAGTCAATATAACGGATTTGATAGGTATCTTCCCTGCCTACAAGGAGTTTACCTATTCTGAGCCTTGAGGCTATCTGACCCTTCTTCATCAGCTACTGGAGTTCCTGTCAAAAGGGAGGCTTACACAAGCTCTGTTTAAACATGATAATCAAGTTAAGGAACAAGCAGATTAGTGGTGGATGGAGCCAAGTCTGAAGTGATAAAAGGCTAAGCAACTGCATTAAACTATGGGTTTCCATTTGCTGTTGTAATTATTAGGATATTTATTGAGCACTTACTCTGTGCTAAGCACTGAGGTAAATACAGGGTAATCAGATCAGACAGAGTCTGACCCACATGGTGCCCATAGTCTAAGAGGTAAGCAGTACGGGTATCTCATCTCCATTTACAGATGAGGAAACTCACACACACAGAGGTTAAATGACTTGCCTAAGGTCACACAGCAAGCCAGTGGCAAAGTTGGGACTAGAACACAAGCCTCCTTAGTTCTAATCCTATGCTCTTCCCATTAGATCCTACTGCCTCCCAGTTTGTCCACCAGGCTCCTTGGTATTCTCTAACACTTGAGAATCCACTTTGAAGCTTTATCATCAGCTGTGCTGAACGCTCAGGAACACTGAAGAAGCTTGATAGAAACCCCTACACTTCCCTACGTCAACCTAGAAGAGTGTGGCTGACCCATCCTCAACAATTCCAGAGAGGAATAGGCTGAGATGACAACAACAATACTTCAACCATGTTTTGTTTAGAAGCCAAATCCTATAACATGTGGCGAGCTAGCCAACCTTCCAGAAGCAAATAAAGGAAAACAGTAATAATAATAATGATGGTAATTGTTAAGTGCTTACAATTTGCAAAGCACTGTTCTAAGCACTGGGGAGGTTACAAAGTGATCAGGTTGTCCCACAGGGGGCTCACAGTTTTAATCCCCATTTTTACAGATGAGGTAACCGAGGCACAGAGAAGTTAAGTGACTTGCCCAAAGTCACACAAAGTTACTCCCCTCCTCAAAAATCTCCAGTGGCTACCAATCGACCTAAGCAGCAGGCAAAAACTCCTCACTCTCAGCTTCAAGGCTGTCCATCACCTTGCCCCCTCTACCTCACCTCCCTTCTTTACTTCTACAGCCCAGCCCGCACCCTCTGCTCCTCTGCCGCTAAACTCCTCACTGGGCCTCGTTCTCGCCTGTCCCGCCGTCGACACCCGGCCCGCGTCCTCCCCCTGGCCTGGAATGCCCTCCCTCCGAACATCCACCAAGCTAGCTCTCTTCCTCCCTCCAAAGCCCTACTGAGAGCTCACCTCCTCCAGGAGGCCTTCCCAGACTGAGCCCCCTCCTTCCTCTCCCTCCTATCCCACCACCCTACCTCCTTGCCCTCCCCACAGCACCTGTATATATGTTTGTACAGATTTATTACTCTATTTATTTTACTTGTACATATTTACTATTCTATTTATTTTATTTTGTTACTATGTTTTGTTTTGTTGTTTGTCTCCCCCTTCTAGACTGTGAGCCCGCTGTTGGGTAGGGACCGTCTCTATATGTTGCCAACTTGTACTTCCCAAGCGCTTAGTACAGTGCTCTGCACACAATAAGCGCTCAATAAATACGATTGAATGAATGAATGAATGAATGACAGTTGGAGGAGCTGGGATTTGAACCCATGACCTCTGACTCCAAAGCCCGTGCTCTTTCCATTGAGCCATGCTGCTTCCCTAAAATAAGTGAGTCATCACCAGAAGGCATTCAGAAGAACCTGAAAAGATAGGAGAAGGAGCTCATTTGGGGCCCACTGTTGGGTAGGGACTGTCTCTATATGTTGCCAACTTGTACTTCCCAAGCGCTTAGTACAGTGCTCTGCACACAGTAAGTGCTCAATAAATACGATTGATTGATTTGGGGCAGGGAATGTGTTTTTTTTATTGTGATGTACTCTCTCAAGTTCTTAGCACAGTGCCTTGTACACAGTAAGCACTCAACAAATATGAGTGGATTAATGACAGGAATGACACAAAAAGGGGTAAGTTTAAATAAAGGCCTCTAATGCAGATCCTAGAAGAAAAGCAATGGAAGTGGAATGGCTGCAGAAATAAAAGTGCATGAAAGGATAAAAGTATAGAGTGGAAGAAAGGCACCCAGAGGGTCATAAAAAGCTCTGACTACAGACAGAAAGGATAGAGGAAGAAAGATAGAGTAGCAGAGAAGTGCAAACATCAAAAGACTACAATCACAGGATTTATTCCACCTATTGTGTGCAGAACTACATGCTGGGAGGTTTGGGAATGTAAAGAAGAAATGTAAGGCATGATTTCAGCCTTCAGGAGTTTTACAACCTAACAGTTGCAAAGGGGAGAGTTGAGAGCTTGTCTTCTACTCCAGAGAACTCTACCTATTGCTTAGTACAGTGCTCTGCACATAGATGGTGCTCAATAAATACTCCTACTGGTTAAAGTGGAAACATTAGGCTGAACCAAATGAATGGAGGGAAGCAAAAAAGTTGAAAAGGAGGTAAGATACTCCTGTTAAAATTTTTAGCTGAAATTGGTAGGTTTCTGGAGCTTGGTAGTAGAATACACAGCTTTTTTCTAAGTCTAGTCTACCTTTCCTAGGTTGTGAAAAGCACTTGTCAACTGAAGGCAACTTGCGTGGCCTCCATGATTTCACTAAACATCTCGTGTGATGGTGACCAACTCAGGAGTGTCTAAGAATGGCATCCTACTCTCTCCTTCCACAGAGGAATGTATGACTGAATGAAATTAATTCAAATAAATGATATGGAGGGAGTCAGAGCAGGTCTGTTCTTGTTTCAGATGCTTCCCTTGGCCTATAACTTTCCATTTCTCCATTATACAGTTGATGTGGCAATTTATGTGTAGAGATGAAGAACACATATTTCCAGGGGAATAGAATCTGCAGCAACTCTGGGTGTGAGACCCTAATCCAGATGAAAAAGCTCCACTCCCACACACCAAAGCCATTGGGGAGGACAAGGAGAAAGAGCTGTGGGAAAAAGAGAAACAACATTTCCCACCTCCTTCAGGGAGGCCTCCTGGACTAAAGGGAACACTGCAGAAAGCTCTCTTAGCCCAACTGAGAGAACAGGGTCTACAGAATCTTTGCACAGAAGGAAATATACACCTCCAGATCAGGTACTGAATCAAAGGTCTCCTTCGTGATAACACCACAGGGCCTATATCTCAGAGGGAAACTGGACTGGTCAGAGAAATGAAAGGATAACCCAGATCATAGACACCCAGAAAACCAAGGTCAGAGGTCATGAGTACAGTGCTAAGTGCTTAGTACAGTGCTCTGCACACAGAAAGTGCTCAATAAATTTGACTGACGAGTAGAAGCATCGCTTGCCTCACTGGACTGGCAGAGTTTGAGGTTCACAATCCAAGGACGTTTTACTCTCATTTTCAATGTTGACAACGAAGAGCCACAACAGTGAAAAACAGAGCCACTCCTCTTACCTTAAAGGAACATCAGGTTGGGAAAGATTATGAAATGTAGGGGATGTCTTTTAGACTGTGAGCCCACCTTTTAGACTGTGAGCCCACTGTTGGGTAGGGACTGTCTCTATGTGATGCCAATTTGTACTTCCCAAGCGCTTAGTACAGTGCTCTGCACATAGTAAGCGCTCAATAAATACGATTGATTGATTGATTGATGTCTAAATTTCTGTGGTGAGATTGCTTTCATTAGGTGTGCCATTTTCAGGCTTTGTCCTAGAAATATGGAGGAAAGAAAAAAAACCTGTTTGTCACACTTCATCCAAGATGATTAAACTCCTGAGGGTGGATCATCTTGTCCTGTGCTAATTAGAGAAGGCACCCAACACTAATCTCCTGGAATATTTAACCTCTGGGGCTCAACAGCCCCTGAGCTATCATCACTCCCCACCTTCTCTCAATTTACACCTGTTGGTATGGGCCCAGTGCTGGGTTAGTTAAATAAACATTGATTTGGGATTAGAATCTGTAGATGCCTACTCAGGCTCACTAGGGCAGGATAAACAGAAACAGTGTGTGGCCTCCATTTCTCATTGGAAGAAATGGGAGTTTATAAGCAGAGGAAAATAGATGGCATGTAGTGGGTGGCTGTTTATTATTCATTTGGCTTCATCTCATCTGAATTTATTCCCTTCAACTCCATCATTCAACCAGAAAATTTTAGCAAGTTTAAAAAATGAGATGAGGTTTAGAACCAAGAGCAGACCTATTGTGATGTCCTGTCAAATTTAGGAGACTCCAGAAGATAATTTAAGGTGATTGGAAATTGCCTCTTGATAGGTGTTAAACTGATCATTTAAATCAAAAGGGAAAAGTCAAACTTTAGAAGCTCTTTCAAATTTTGATATATATCTACATGTCAGTTGGCAGGGAGTGGGAAGAAAATGTGTAGATCAGGGGAAGCCATCTCTTGGCATCTTTTAACGTAAAAGCTCAGGTTTATTAAAATATCTTTCATTTGTTGAAAGGAAAGTCCTGGAATTGATTTTCTATTTGAACATTCTTTGCACGAGCCTTTTTGAAGGTATTTTGCCACCATTCATTCATTCATTCATTCAATCGTATTTATTGAGCGCTTTACTGTGTGCAGAACACTGTACTAAGTGCTTGGGAAGGAACAACTCTAGAGTTTGAAGATAAATACTGACCTCGCTGCTCCTTAACTAACCCAGGATCTCAGTAAATCAATCAGTGGTATTTATTGAGTGCTTAGTGTGTGCAGTGCACTGTACTAAGCGCTTGGGAGAGTACAATATAATGGAGTTGGTAGGTATGTGCCCTGCCTGCCAGGAGTTTACAGTCTACAGGAGGAGACAGACATTAAAATGCCAAGGAAAAGCAATATAGCCTGGTCAATAGAGCACAGATCTGGGAGTCGGAAGGACCTGAGTTCTAATACCAACTCCAGCTGTGTGACCTTGGACAAGTCACTTTACTTATCTGTGTCTCAGTTACTTCATCTGTAAAATGAGGATTAAAACTGTGAGCCCCATGTGAGGCCAGTCTTTGACCAAACTGCTAAACTTGTATTCACCCCAATACCTTAGTACAGTGCCTGACCCAGAGTAAGGGCTTAACAAATATTATAAAATAAAAATAGATTGCAGATAGGGGAAATGTTAGAGTACAAGAATATTTACCTAAAAACTGTGGGGCTGGGGTGAGTATCAAAGTGCTTAAGGGACCTGCTTTAATTTGCAGAGTTTTCCAGGGGAGCAGTGACCTATGAATAGAATTTAATATTAAAATGCTTTCTGAGGTAACTTCAGACATGGTGTTTATCATCCTTCCCTTCCAATGTTACTACCAATGTTAGCATATAGCTTCTCTGGCAGCAACCACCAGATCTGTTTACCGTAGAGATTTGCTGACCTCTGAAAGGTACTTACAGAAATTGGCAACTAGAATCATGACATTATAGTCTAATGATGTGAAAACATTCAAGTCAACAATTATTGGGCTAGTCCTTGTGAGGAGACAAAGAGTAAATCTGGAGGACCAACCAATATTGTTTCTTTCCAGGTCCTCACCAATTATCGTAGATCCCCTGTCCCTACCTAAGGTGTATGATTTAGAATCAGCATGTGTGTTTTTAGGATTAGTTTTCATGGCAGCCAAATTACCTGGATCAACAGGCAAATGTCATGTCCAGAGCAGGATTAGGTTTTAAGTAAACAGTATAAAGATGCTAGTGACCTTTGATAATTTTTTAAGTGTCAGTTATTTTAGTTGAAGAGCACTTTCTTCAGCTCAATACACTTTAGTTTTGTTACTGATGGAGTAACAACAATGTGCCTGGCTTTAAATATTTTGGGAAACTACTTGGGTGGTGAAATAATGGATTTTGTTCTTTAGATTTCATAACTCTGGCTGCAGAGAAGTTTTCACAAACATTTATATTTCTACCAAGACAAGTATTGGGGATTTTCCTCCTTGGAATATTCCCAGTTAGGGACTATGGTTCCTAAATAATAATGATAATAATAATAATAATAATAATGATAATGGCATTTGTTAAGCACTTTCTATGTGCCAAGCACTGTTCTAGCATCTGGGGGGATACAAGGTAATCAGGTTGTCCCACATGGGGCTTACAGTTTTAATCCCCATTTTACAGATGAGGTAACTGAGGCCAGAGAAGTTAAGTGACTTACCCAAAGTCATACAGCTGACAAGTGGCAGAGCTGGGATTAGAACCCATCACCTCTGACTCCCAAACCCGTGCTCTTTCCAATTCCAAGATATTTTATTCCTTAAAAGATCACAGATAAGGTATTCAAGAGAATACAGGAGAATTCTTACAGAACTATATTGAATGAAAATCCAGTAAAATATTCTATTAGACCTTTAAATCTTTGAAAATCTTTTGGTATTCCATTGAGTGATGGTATAATAATTCTCAGAGCAGTGGAAAGGTCAAAATTTTTAACACCTAACAAACCATACTCTCAAATTTAGCATCCAGAGAGCAGAAAAATGGTTTCCATGTTCAACTAAAAAAAGACACTTCAAAAATGTATTGTATGACATTTTCTGTCTGTCATGTAATAATTTTCTGTCTGCTCAAAGGCAATGAGACTTTAACTGTATGGACCCTTGCTGAGGAAAAAAAAACAGAGAAAGCAGGTATAAATCCAGCTGGATATATACCGAGTAACACATTGTAACTAACCGGCTAGCTTTTGGTCAGAAATAGTTCTCATTTCTGATCAGTGTTGACTGGTCCCTGAGTGTCTGCTCTCTCATTCAGTATAATCTGTAATCCTTTTCTGGAAAGAAGATGGGAAGATGAGAGGGGATAAAGAGAGTGTCTCATGAATCTATTGCCAATTAATAAAAATTCTAATTCCTGTGCTTTATTATGAGGGCTTACACTTTTGGCCCCCAAATTTAAAAATAGGCCAGTATTTATGGCATTATTTAACCTCTTAATGGGGTCTCTCTCAAGCTATTTTACAAATTCATATCCATCTTGCAGACCAAAAGGTAGGTGGATTCCTAGAATAAGTCATTCTTCCAAAGTTGTTCAGCACAGGTAGACTGAATATAGAATTCAACACAGTCTCAGTCTTCATCACTTTTTGGAATGCCTGCTTATTCATTTCCTACAGGAGATCTAAAATTTTGCCACAACTTTGAAATCATCCCTCTGATTTGGGGGATTCACATCCAGCAGATCACTTTCTCAAGCACCTAGAGTGCTCTGAACTTAGTAAGCACTCAATAAATAACACTGATTGATTTTTCGATTGATTCCCATATCTAAAGCCTTTCTGGAATTACATCTCCTCCAAGAAGCCTTCCCTGATTTACCCATCATTTCCCAACCCTTCATCCCACTCTCAAGTGGCACTTCAGCACTTTGGCTCACCTAAACACATGAGTACTCACTTGCCTCATCACTTATATATAAGTTTATAATCAATTTTATAACAGTATTGCGTTTCTTCACCCTCAGGTGTGCCTCTTGCTCACTTTGAGATAAACTGACTTAAAGTGCACGTACTCTGTAGCATATTCAGTAAAGTAAGATTGTACTGGTTCAAAGGAGTCTAATAATAGTGTGTCCATAGGAATACGGTACCCAAAGCAAAGTAAACAAACACTTCTCTCTCATGAGAGCAGATGAAATGGTTTATGTCATGTCTTTCCCAGAATTCCATTGTTGTCTCTCCAAATAGTTCTTAAGAAAAACTACTGAAACTGGGGTTGAGAGCTCGTCTCAAACGTGTTTCCTTTAAAAACATAGAAAAACAGGAATTTTTGCTCCATGAGGTCAAGGTCAGCAATCTAACAGAAAAGGTCCTTTTGAACTTCCTCTCTAAGCAATATATCATGTTATCTGATGAAATCTGTTAAAGTGAAAACACAAATTTACAGTGGCTCAAAAGCAATGATAAATTTCACTTTTGCTCTAAGGATGAGATGGGAATTGAAACATTATAATCCAAACAAAACACAAACAATGTTTCTGACCTCAGTATGACAAATATTTCTGTTTTCCATTTATAAAAATATCCACTCGTCCGAGCAGAGCATTGAGCGCATTAACAAACTGGTAGTCTGAGGAGAATCAAACATAACATTGGAATGGGCTCCCTCTTCTCTAAAACAAGAGACTGAATGATTGCTTTCAGTCATCTGAAAAATTGAAAAATTGTGTGATACAGAGTTTGCCAAGATGGACATTACTCTTGTCCAGTCACCTGTGACTAAAGACTTCTCCTGCTCTTTGGACTGGCCTTATCAAATTCACACTCTAACATCGGAATGGTGATTCACTTCTCTAGGTGGTATCAAGGTGTGTGGGCTTGGGGCGGGGAAGCTTTGCTCTTCAAGTTGAGGGGAAATGATTAAAAAAAAGGACCCTTTACAGGGAAGGGAGACAATTTCTTGGACAAACAGATTTTGTCCCAGCTCTGAAGGCCCTGCTTTCGGTTGACCCGGTCAGCCTTCCTGTCCACAAGGAGAGTGTTCAAGGAAGATGTCCGAGACTCATTTCCTCTAATTTTCAACTGAATCATGAGAACTCATAAAGATTTCTGATTCTACACCAGAAAATGAGAATTCCTGGATATTATTGCAATTCTAAATTAGGAAATATTAAGAGTCAGGCAACAGCAGTCTGGTTTGTTTATATGAGACACCACAATAATGTTAGTCTCAATTTGGCCTAAATTCCAAACTGGCCTATTTTCAGGAAATACATAAACTCACCCGGTAGAGGCAAGCTTTCGGATCCTCTTTCTATAAAGTGATTTCAGTAAGAATCCCCTCAGGGATGTCTAGCTTTAAAATAAGGATCACAGTACTTTCCTCCGGGGAGTGCTTAGAACATAGGGAGGGGATGGATAACCTGACTCTCTAATTAGCCTTAAAAATTAAAAGAGAAAAAGAGTTCGCAAAATCTGGTTTTGTGACTCCAAAATCCAATTTGAGTATGGGGTCCTGTCATCTATCCGACTTGTCTATTGCACCATCAAGTTTGTGTTCCCTTGACAACAGTAATAATATTAATAGTGGTATTTGTTAATCATTTACCATGTGCCAGGTTAGATACAATACAATCAGATCAGACAGGGTCCCCTTCCCACACGGTCTAAGTAGAGGGGAGAACAGGTATTACTCCCCATTTTACAGATGAGGAAACTGAAGTACAGAAAAGAGAAGTGTCTTTCCCAAGGTCCCAAAGCAGGTCAGTGGCAGAGCTGGGATTACACGTCAGGTCTCCTGACTCCCAGCCCTTTTCTCTGTCCACCAGTGCCCACAATGCTTCCCAGTAATGTCTGACTTCCCATAAGGCCCAGGCTAAAACCAGTTCCTCTTTAGGGCAACTGGGAGGGTGAAATGGAATTGACACCACATTTGATGTTCCACTTTCAGTAAACCAGAAAGATGAAAAATACATTCCCCTACTTTTTGAAGTCAGGAATGTCACATCAAGGGGAAGGGTGGACACAGGGGAACAAAACGTCCCTGGGTCCATGCAATTCTACACACATCTCCTGTCTCGGAACAGTGTATAAGACAGGTTGTGAGCCAAACCCAGCAACCAGCCTTGCAGGAAGGCTTGCACTTTTTAAGGGTCCATTTTTCCTTTCAACCCAGGCTCAAAATTCCCACAGGGGTTGACAGAAGTTTGAATCTCAAGGAAATGCATAGTTAGTCTTTTTTGCAGCTGTTCTGGGGGATGTGTGTTCCCCAGTAAGCAACCCTTCAAATCAGAATACAGGCCCAAGCCAAGAAGAAATCGGGCAACCCACAGGACCGAAAATTGCAACAATAATTTGTTCTTCTCTGTTTTCTTGTTATATTGAATTTTCAGATAAATTTGTTTTAGGAGAGGAGGGATGAAGGGAGAAAGGTGATCCCGGGTCTATGTGCTTCAGGCCACCATCCAGAATGCAACCAGGGGTTGTGTATGGCTAGGAGAGAGTAGGGGGCATGGCTTAGGATGGATAAGGAAGTGGTGCCAGTGCCTTGATCTTGGCATTGTTCAGTGCTGAGTCCAAGTCAACCCTAGCATGGGACATAGAGACAGCAAACACTTTCCCTCTAAATCTGCCCTGAGTTTATGTCCCAGGACAGTTTATTCAGAAGGATTCAGTCACCAGAGCTGCCAATTTTCCTGTGAAACATCAAACCCCTACCTTGGGCACATCCCTTCCTGATGGGGCTGGCCACTATGAAATGGTCCAGGGTTGCTGCATCGGAGTAAACCCGGCGTCTCATTTTTAAGTATAATATATTGCAATCAACCAGATCAGTGTCTGAACTAGTTAAAAAAAAAAAATGAACAATACCTCTGGCTTCCAAAAGTCTTTTTTTCTCCCTATCCTCCTATCTGCCATGCTACCCCTAAAAAGAAGGCCGGCAGATTTATGACAGTCACCCAGGATGGATCATGATATAAATTAATCCTCAACAACAGCTTTTTCTGAATGTTTGTTGTGCAGAGAGCACTGTATTGGGTGTTCGGGAACATGTAAAAGAAGTAAAAACTCAGGCCCTGCCCTCAGAAGCTTACAATCTAATTTCCCTGTGGAAATTATTCTCTCCTCAATTACCAACCTACTCACTGTACCTTGATCTCTTCTATAATAATAATGTTGGTATTTGTTAAGTGCTTACTATGTGCCAAGCACTGTTCTAAGCACTGTGGGGGGATACAAAGTAATCAAGGTTGTTCTAAGTGGGGCTCACAGTCCTAACCCCCATTTTACAGATGAGGGAACTGAGGCACAGAGAAGTTAAGTGACTTGCCCAAAGTCACACTGCTGACAAGTGGTGGAGCCGGGATTTGAACCCATGACCTCTGACTCCAAAGCCCGTGCTCTTTCCACTGAGCCATGCTGCTTTTATCTCGCCACCAACCCCTTGTCCACGTTCTGCCTCTGGCCTAGAACTCCCTCCCACTTCATATAATAATAATAATAATGATGGCATTTATTAAGCGCTTACTGTGTGCAAAGCACTGTTCTAAGCACTGGGGAGTCTACAGAGTGATCAGGTCGTCCCACAGAGGGCTCACAGTCAATTTACAGATGAGGTAACTGAGGCACAGAGAAGTTAAGTGACTTGCCCAAAGTCACACAGCTGACAAGTGGCAGAGCCGGAATTTGAACCCATGACCACTAACTCCAAAGCCCATGCTTTTGCAATGAGCCACGATATCTGACAATCTCCCCACCTTCAAAATCTTATTAAAAGCACATCTCCTCCAAGTGGCCTTCCCCAACTAAGCCCTCATTTCTTCTTCTCCCACTCCCATCTACACCATCCTCACACTTGGATTTGTACCCTTTATTCACTCCACCCTCAACCCTACAGCACCTACAAACATCTCTGCAATTTATTTATTCATGTTAATGTCTGTCTCCCTCCATTGACTGTAAGCACCTTGTGGGTAGGTAATGTGTCTACCGAATCTTTTCACTGTACTCTCGCAAGTGCTTAGTATGGTGCTCTGCACACAGTAAGCACTCAATAAATATGATTGATTGATTAATTGATTGATTGACATATTTTTGGAAAAGGCTGTTTCCTGCACTGCAGCAATGCTGCTAGAGGCCTGAGGTCCTAGCTCACCCTGGAGCAGGGAGGAATTTTGCTTTTCTATTTTAGGAAAGACCCAGGAGGGCACTGGGGATTTCAGTCAATCAATTGTATTTAGTGAGCACCTACTCTGTTCAGAACACTATTCTGAATGCTTAGAAGAGCACGATAGAGCTAGTGAATATAATTCCTGCCCACAAGGAATTTACATTGTAGAGGACAGGACAGATATTGAAATATTTTACGAGTCAGAGGAAGAAGGAGAAGTGGACATGTATATGATTTGGTCCTTAACTCAGAAGTTCTCCAAGTGGCTGTGAAGACACAAGTGTGTAATTTCCAGGTAAGTTTCCACAGCTCAGAGTCTCCCCTCTTCAGCAGCCTGAGAGGGCAGGGGTATTCCACCCCACAACTCTTCTTCTGCTCCAAGCTACAGGTCAAATTTCACCTCCTGAATCAGGAGGTGACAGGTGGGAAAAAAGCAATTGCACCTGCATTAAGTTATTTTCCCACAGCATGACTTGAGCTGTATTTCTGGGCTGGGAAAAAATAATCTAAGACCTATGTGCTTTTGTGCTATGATCTAACACTGGTTCTCTTGCTTGTCAGATCCTGAGCCAGAAGAACTCCAACCTCCAGCCGATTGGTCAGGCACAGCACAATCCACATTTTACAAGACTGGAGGGGGAAATCAATATTGCCTATCTTTAATGGACAGGTTATAAAACACATACGAGGTACCACTTTAATTAAGTGACTATCATAAATGCTACCTAGGCTTATCCTTCAAAAGAAATGATAAATCCCAGAGGCTTATGAACTTCATTCAGTACCTTCCTCTGGGGACACAATCAAATTATTCACAGACAAACATGCACTAAAAATGTAAATTCTAAGTGAATTCAAATAGAGGTCCACTCCTAAAGGAGAAGTATCACCCAATTTTTATGCTAAATCTAGGAAACGTTGGACGATGGATTCGAAACTCAAGAACCTGTAAATATTGGTTTCCCTCTACAGGTAACCAAGATGAAATTTCTCCCTGAAAATGCATATTCTGGTGTTCTTTATCTCTGCCTCACAGGAGAAAAAAAAATCTGCTTTAAACAGGATGTGCGTGGGATAAATTTTGTTTCTAAACTGCAATAACAAGGAACTTTAAAGTAAATCAGACACTGAAAAGTAGTGCTACAATGCCTTGGAAAGAGCCCAAGATTGTGGGTTCCTAAACTGCCACCCTCTTCCCAAACAATAACTCTATTCCCTTGATAAAACTAAGAAGTACCCTCTGGAACAAGTTTTTACTCTGATAAGAAAAAGAGTGGAAATATTTAAATTTCTTTGCATTGGTTTTTTTTTGCGGCAAGGGTTCAAGCGTGGCAGAAAATATTAGTTTTAGTTTCATGAAGGGTCCTTCAGGCTTTCTTTCAATCCACCAAAGTGTTAGGAGGTGTGCTTTTAATAAGGCTTTTGAAGGTGGAGACAACGACCCTCTGTGGGGTAAGAAGAGGGAGGTCGGTGGAGAATAAGTCGCTGATGACCAAAATTATGGAGTGTTAGTGTTTGAAGTAAAGGGAAAGCCATGTATTGCAAAGTGAATTTCATAGGTTCAAAACAACTTGATGCTAAATATGCTAAATCCTCAGCTAGCCCCCAAGCTAGTCTAAGGCACATTTTCCCAGGGTCAAAGATGGATGAATTGTAGAGGAATGGAGGTTCAAAGGATCAATTTAGCCCAACTATCCCCAGTCAACCATCCGGACTAACAGCAAAGCTCTCCAGATCGCTTCCCCTTTTCCCACACTAACCCAGGGATTTGCTGTTTTGAAGTTCCAAAAATGGAAGTTCCAAAAAACGTAAGCTATTGACTTACAATTACTACTGCTAGCCCGTTGTTGGGTAGGGATTGTCTGTATTTGTTGCTGAATTGTACTTTCCAAGCACTTAGTACAGTGCTCTGCACACAGTAAGCGCTCAATAAATACGATTGAATGAATGAATGAATGAAGCTTTTAATTGATTCTATGAAAATAAAGTATTAAAAGAATAAGGAAATAATTTAAAGCCATTAATACATTCCAAAGGCCCAAAAATTTGCAGTCACAATATAAATATATTTAAAAAGTGATCAAAGTCCCAGTTACATGATCAAATAACAAAGTAAATCTGTACAGTAATATTTTAAATTGGATGTTTAAATAATAATGATAGTAATGATGGCATTTATTGAGCACTTACTATGTGCAAAGCACTGTTCTAAGCACTGGGGAGGTTACAAAGTGATCAGGTTGTCCCACGGGGGGCTCACAACCTTCATCCCCATTTTACATTCTACAGATGAGGGAACTGAGGCCCAGAGAAGTTACACAGCTGACAGGTGGCGGAGCCGGAATTAGAACCCACGACCACAATTGATGTGTTCATATGAGTTCTGAAAGTTATCCTTCATCTCTTATTCAGAAAAAAATCCCTTACCTTAACAAAGTAGTTCGTTATCTATGCAAAATAGGCCTGCCGTTCTAATGCTAAGTTGAAATAAGCAAAGTAAACTTTGCAGCATTATCTCGAGGTGAGAGAGTGCTGATAGCAGTACTAGCACCAAAATTCAATAGTGCTATTGGAGATAAAAGGGTAAAAGAAATGTTTTATCATGGTCCTGGCTGATGATGAGATGGTGATGAGACCAGGAAGTAATGACAGATGTTTTGTATGTGTCCTCCTGAATTTTCTCTCTCTCCCAGCTCTGTCACTCCCTGATCAAGTTCCCCACTGAACAGAAGCTAGGTACACATTTTTGGAACAGATGAAAAATGTCATTATCCACTCAGTTACACACCTAGTCTAAGTGAAGTTGGTCAGTAGTGAATAGAAAACTCAGGAATTCAATGAGAGCCAGTGAGTGGTCATGGCAAAAATTAGAAGTGGAAAAACCTATAAATTATAGTTAATTTTCTTTGTAAATCTGTAAATCTAATCAACAGGGGCTTTCTAGTGGATAGATGCTTTTTACTACATAGCTTAGTAGAAAAAGCACGGGCTTGGGAGTCAGAGGTCATGGGTTCTAATCCCACCTCCATCACTTGTCAGCTGTGTGACTTTGGGCAAATCACTTAATAATAATTTGGTATTTGTTAAGTGCTTACTATGTGCCAAGCACTGTTCTAAGCACTAGGGGAGATACAAGGTAATCAGGTTGTCCCACATGGGGTAAACAGTATTTAATCCCCATTTTCCAGATGAGGTAACTGGGGCCCAGAGAAGTTAAGTGACTTGCCCAAAGTCACACAGCTGATAACTGGCAGAGCTGGGATTAGAACCCATGACCTCTGACTCCCAAGCCTGTGCTGTTTCCACTGAGCCACTTAACTTCTCTGTGCCTCAGTTACCTCATCTCTAGAATGGGGATTAAGACTGTGAACCCCTCATGGGACAACCTGATTACCTTGCATCTACCCCAGTGCTTAGAACAGTACTTAGCAGATAGTAAGCGTTTAACAAATACCATTATCATCATCAGCAGCAGCAGCAGCTCCTACTCCATTTTCATTCTCTCAGCCTTCTGCTGGGAACATTATCTAACTTTGGCTTCATTGATGATGCTCTCTCCTGGTTCTCTTCTGACCTCTCTGGCTGTTTCTTCTCAGTCTCTTTTGCAGTATCCTCTGTGCCTCCCACCCTCTAACTGTGGGAGTCCCTCAAGGCTCAGTTCTGGATCCCCTTGTAGAGGGCAGGGAAGGAGAGGAAATGGACAAAAATAACTCTCAAGAAATTTGGAGTTTGAATATAAGGGAGATGGGTGATTACTGGAGGGAGCCACAGCAACAAGGAGAGGGGATTTATGAGCACGTTTGAAAGCAGTGGGGAAGAATCCATTGCAAAGTGAATGGTTGATGCTAGTCCTGTGGCCTTTCCACCAGGCCAAGCTGCTTCTCCCAATAATGACTGAATTTCCTATAATGCCCAGACGAAACCAGCTGCTTCTTACTGCAACTGGATTCCCCCTTTTAGACTGTGAGCCCACTGTTGGGTAGGGACTGTCTCTATATGTTGCAAACTTGTACTTCCCAAGCGCTTAGTACAGTGCTCTGCACACAGTAAGCGCTCAATAAATATGATTGATGATGATGATGATGATGAATAGAATTGAAACCACATTTGATGTTCCATTTTCGGTCCACCAGTAAAATGACAAGTATGCTCCCCTGTTTTTTAAGGTTGGAAGTGTCGGGGAAGGGGGAAGAGAGGAGGTGGGCACGCAGGGAGTAAACATTCAATAAATGCTATTGACTAACTGACTGATATAAACCTTCACTGAGTAAGAAGAGCTGGGTTGACCAAATTTTCAAATGTGAATATTTTCCCATAGAGCTACAAGCGCTTTCCACTTGGCCACACTGCTTCCCAAGTTTTTGCTTTAACCTCTCACATATAAAAGCTATGATCTTTTCCTTAAATGCCAAAATTCAAGATCAGGAATAGACTAAAAAATGGAAATTTAAATAAAATGGAAAGAATAGCACTGCAGTGTCTGAAAAGGGAAGCAGTGTGGCTCAGTGGAAAGACCCGGGGCTTGGGAGTCAGAGGTCATGGGTTCTAATCCCGGCTCTGCTACTTGTCAGCTGTATGACTTTGGGCAAGTCACTTACCTTCTCTGGGCCTCGGTTACCTCATCTGTAAAATGGGGATTAAGACTGTGAGCCCCACGTGGGACAACCTGATTACCTTGTATCCTCCCCAGCACTTAGAACAGTGCTTTGCACATATTAAGCACTTAACAAATGCTATTATTATTATTACAAAATGAAGAAATCCCACTCAAGTGAGAGAACCTGGACAGCTCAGATCCATAACATATTTCCTGGCTCTCACTATCTCACCCCTTTACTGTGGGCTCTTCCAAAGCCTGGATTGTGTCTAAAATCTATCCTCCATGATAATCTGTACAGTGTGATTACTTGGTGTGATATACTCAGTGAACCCTAAAAAAGAAAGGCCTTTAGAGAGTAAGCCGGTGAAACTCACAAACTAAGCTCATTCACGACCTGAGGGGGGAAAAGATTGAATGCCTCAATTTTAGTTAGCACTTTTGAACATAAATATTATTTTTCTCAGGGGGCAAGAATGACCCCTCAGAAGGAATCAGAAGGAGCAGCACGGAAGTGTCGACTTCTTGTGGGCAGGGAATATGTCTTACGCTTCTGTGTTGCTTTCCCAAGCCTGGTGGCGGTAAAATATGTCATTCCTAGTATAACTAAATTCAACACTTGTTATTAAAGAACTCCTCCACATCCCTGCAACGCCCTCATCACAACTCCTAGGGGCCTTGGTGTCCCCTTCCACCGGCCTGCTCCCTTGCCTCGCCAGGATCCCCTGCCTGTCCTCCTCTCCACCACCCCTCCGCATCATCTATCCCAGCTTGACTCACACTACCTAGGTGAAATTGAGGAAAGCAGCTGCAGCCTGGCACCACCGTCAAAGAACCTCAGGAAGACTGTGTCAGAGGCCACTGTAACCATTACTGAGGCTGCAGCCATGTCTGTCTTAGCTGTGAGGAACCTGAAATCCTGCTGCCCCTGCCACAGTACCCTGCAGCTCCTTGTTTCTTGTCTTAATGCTGTCTTCATATTTGTTTCATCTCTCCTTTATGTCACCGGTTCGATATTCCCCTTTTTATTTGTAAATTGTGAGCTCCCCCCTGAGGGACAGGAACCATGTCTAATTCCTACCTTTGTATTCTTTCCCGATGCTTAATACAGTGGTCTGCACAAAGCGCTTAATAAATACTATCATTATTGCGACTTACTGAGGTGATGGCCAAGTTGATAGACTTTGCAATAAGGAAACACTAGGAGGAGTATGTAGCCATGATCAGAGGCACTGGTCCTCCCGAGCCCTGGAGACTAATTGTTTACTGAATCCACTCTGTCACTGATCTGGTTGGAGTCAAATACACCAATGCATAACCCAGGAACTAAAAAAAAAAAATTGGTCTTCAGACTCCAGCATCCTGTCAAAACAATTGTGCATCCTGAAGACCATACAAAGGATCCTGGTTGATCATTAAGGGGAAAAAAAAGCCTATATTAAAGCAATCCCAGAGTAAAAAGTTCACAAAAAAGCGAGTGACTTTATTGAAGCCCAGCAAAGATGAAGAAGAGCTTCTTGCTGTCAGCTTCTTACTGACAGACTAGCTCCTTCCAAACCATAATTCCTAATCTCGTGTTTCATGCAAATGGGTCTGGGTACTAATCCCAGCTCCCTGCTTGTCTGCTGTGTGACATCGGGCAAATCCCTTTACTTCTCTGTGGCCTCAGTTAATTCACCTGTAAAATGGGGAACCCCATATGGGACATGAACTGTGTCCAAACTTATATCTACCCCAATATTCTGAGCTGCTTATTTGATTAGAACTTTTGTTTAGGGGTGAAACTTTAGGTTATGTGAACCTCTGTCCAGTTTCCATTAAGATCAATTATTATATGGCCTACAGTGTGCGTCAGGTTCTCTGACTCCCAAGCCTGCGTACTTCCCACCAGATCACACTGCTTCCCTGCTACAAGATTCAAGTTTACCAGGTGCAGTCCTCCGGTGGACTAGTTTTAAGGTTTTGAAGTTTGAGGCAGGCCTTTTTTTTTAGAGGTCCAGGAAAGGAATGTTCTCCCTGAACCATCAGTAAGGAATGAGTTTAGTTGTTTTTCCAAGAGTGGTGATGGTTTGCATAGACCCATCCACACTCTCAACAGCAGGTATTGAGAGGTGTCTGATAGGGATTAGGGGTCCAGTCTGGCCAAAGGTGAAAGCCGAGATTTGGGCAGGGGATGGGGGACGCACCTGTATATATGTATATACAGGTTTGTACATATTTATTACTCTATTTACTTATTTATTTATCTTACTTGTACATATCTGTTCTATTTATTTTATTTTGTTAGTATGGTTGGTTTTGTTCTCTGTCTCCCCCTTCTAGACTGTGAGCCCGCTGTTGGGTAGGGACTGTCTCTATATGTTGCCGACTTGTACTTCCCAAGTGCTTAGTACAGTGCTCTGCACACAGTAAGCTCTCAATAAATATGATTGATTGATTGATTGATTGAGTGGGGACTGGCTCCTGGATTGATCAGGCCAGGCACAGGGTGTCCTGGCAGTGCTCTTGGTTGGGGATAGGGGTGGTGGGAGAGGTGGGAGGTATATCCTCCTCATTTATCCCCCCCCTGCTTCCCCCCCACCCCCCCAATCCCTGAATCCCAGAAGGTTTGTTTTTGGAGCCCTAGGGGTAGCGTGGAATTTGCTCATTTGAATCTCCATATTTTTGGTCGCTCTGTCCCCTTCCAATTCCAAATACCCTGCAGTCCTTCCTCTAGCACTTTTCACTCACTCACTGTGCCTGGCCATATCAATCCAGGAGTGAGTCCCCACTCCCCCCTCCTCTGCCCAAATCTTGGCTTTCACCTTTGACCTTTCTCCTCCCTCTTTCTGACCTGCGGGGGTGGCAGGGAGAACTGGTGTTAGGAATAGGGGAGTAGGAAGGGGAAATTGCACACCTCTCAACAGGCCATTAGCTCTCCATTGAGATGAGTAATTCCACTGACCCTTCCTACACACACTTAACTGCCCAGTACAGCCAAGGCAAGGTTCCCTCAATCATAGGAACAGATCCAGAAGAAAATTTGAACTTTCTATTTTTCCACATTAAGTGTGGGTGATCTCAATTGGCAGGAAAGATAGCATCCACTCCCCACCTTAAATCTAACTTGGTAGAAAACAAGGGTCAAAAATATGCCTGTTACTATAATGTATAATCCGGAAAACAATAGCAACTAATCAGAGATAAAGGTTATCCACCACAAATCACACCTGGCTACCTTTAACAAATCAATAGGGGGAAAAAATTAGAGAACATTTCTGAACACTAAGGTCCTTTAGGATCCTTATTAGAAACACTTTTCTAATTTTAACTTTCAAGACAGCTACTGGTCTCATGCCCATGAATAAACCTATTTTTGCCCTCTCTTTTGCACAACTAAGCCAAATGCAGCATATAATACAGTTTTGCAGATAAGGTGGGTTTTTTTCATAAAATCAATCAACAACAAAAATTTTATCAGTCCACAAAACTTGACTACTTATTTTTCCATTTACTACTGACCAAGAACTGATACATCTGATGTCAGTGACCACAGCGACCTGAAAAAATATCACACTGGTACTCAAGGTTGAACTTTTTTTCCCAGTTTTCTTACCTTCAGCCTGCTTATGGACCCATGCCAATCTGTATTGCTGCTTGGATGGTCTTACCATAAGGAACTGGCCTAACAGAGGAGAAAACAATGGTATGAAGTTTGCGAAGAGTCATGAACAGAATCCCAGATCCTCAAGTCTGAGCCCAAATTGCCATAACTATGACCCCACATGGTGTGCTAAGGAGTCTACATAACTGGCAACCTCAAAATGACAGCAAGAGGATACAATTTGTTTTGGAGTTCCTACCTTTCATGCTAGAAATAGGGTAGTTGCTAGTTCATATTTGAGAATACACATGAGAATTCCTGCTTCCCACTCCTCATTTTTTTTTTTGAATTTGTAAAACCATGCCTTTCACTACTGAATCGCATCATGGTGTAAGAATAAGGTTCATTATCATATAATAATAATAATGTAATCGTTGTATTTATTAAGAACTTACTATTGTGGCAAGCATTGGGAAGATACAAGATAATCAGATCATACAGCTCCTGTTCTACACGAGGTACAGAGTCTAAGCGGGAATAATTGGCAATTTTTCCCCATTTACAAAATGAGGAAAAATATATAAATTTTTCAGTTTACTAATTGAGGCACAAAATAGTGAAGTGACTTGCGCAAGGTTACATCAGGTATGTAGTGGAGCCAGGACTAGAATCCGGATTTCCCAACTCCCAGGCCTTCAGGAGAAGCAGCGTGGCTCAGTGGGAAGAGCATGGGCTTTGGAGTCAGAGGTCATGGGTTCAAATCCCGGCTCTGCCAGTTGTCAGCTGTGTGACTTTAGGCAAGTCACTTAACTTCTCTGGGCCTCAGTTACCTCATCTGTAAAATGGGGAAGAAGACTGTGAGCCCTTTGTGGGACAACCTGATCACCTTGTAATCCCCAGCGCTTAGAACAGTGCTTTGCACATAGTAAGCACTTAATAAATGCCATCATTATTATTATTATTATTATGAATTTTTCACTAGACCTCACTGTCCCCTATCCATGGGATTAGAGTAACTTTCCCTGGAATTAATTTTTGGAAGGAGAAGATCAAGGAAAAGTTGATCTGAGCCTAGGAGACAGGGAGAATGCCAAGGAGGCAAGGAAACAGATTTGAGGGAAGTAAAGGTTTGCTTGCATAAAGTCAAGAGGAGAATTATTTAATGGTATTTATTACATGTGCAGAGGACTGTATCAAGCACTTGGGAAAGTAAGAGTACAGAAAAATAGTCAGTCAATCCTATTGAGCATTTAGTGTGTGTACAGCACAGTACTGTTCTAAACCCTGGGTGGGGGGGTTTTACAAGGTAATCAGGTTGTCCCACATGGGGCTCACAGTTTTAATCCCCATTTTACAGATGAGGGAACTGAGGCCAAGAAAAGTTAAGTGACTTACCCAAAGTCACACAACTGATAAGTGGTGGAGTTCATTCATTCATTCAATCGTATTTATTGAGCGCTTACTGTGTGCAGAGCACTGTACTAAGCGCTTGGGAAGTACAAGTTGGCAACATATAGAGACAGTCCCTACCCAACAGTGGGTTCACAGTCTAGAAGAGTTGGGATTAGAACCCAGGACCTCTGACTCCGCAGCCCGGGCTCTCGCCACTGAGCCCTGCTGGTTCCGTCGTTGTGCTGCCCTTTGGCCCCCACTTGTCAGCTGTGTGACTCTGGGTAAGTCACTTAACTTCTCTGGGCCTCAATTTCATCCGTAAAATGGGGATTAAGACTGTTAGCCCCCCATGGGACAACCTGATCACCTTGTAATCTCCCCAGAGTTTAGAACAGTGCTTTGCACATTGTAAGTGCTTAGCAAATCCCAACATTATTAAGAAGGCGTTCATGGGCCTGTGGATGCGGGACTCCCCCTTGGCCTTCGCCTCCCCGAGGGGACTCAGCGACCCGGCCCAGGGGCAGGGAGAGGCCTGAGATCCTGGGAATCCTAGGATCCTGGGAATCCCAGGCTCCATCCCTCTGCCGCCGCCGCCTCCATTTCAACAGGGACCCGGACAATCGGGACCTGGAGGCGGGGAGGTCTTCCCCCCACCCTCCGCCCCGTCCTGTCCTCTCCCGCTCTCCCGGCCCCGTCCTGTCATTCATTCAATCGTATTTATTGAGCGCTTACTGTGTGCAGAACACTGTACTAAGCGCTTGGGAAGTACAAGTTGGCAACATATAGAGACAGTCCCTACCCAACAACGGGCTCACAGTCTAGAAGGGGGAGACAACAAAACCAAACGTATTAACAAAATAAAATAAATAGAATAGTAAATATGTACAAGTAAAATAGAGTAATAAATCTGTACAAACATATACAGGTGCTGCCCTTTTCCGCTCTCCCCGCCCCGTCCTGTAGTGTCCTCTCCCGCTCTCCCGGCCCCGTCTTGTCATTCATTCATTCATTCATTCAATCGTATTTATTGAGCGCTTACTGTGTGCAGAGCACTGGGCTAAGCGCTTGGGAAGTATAAATTGGCAACATGTAGAGACGGTCCCTACCCAACAACTGGCTCACAGTTTAGAAGGGGGAGACAGACAACAAAACCAAGCATATTAACAAAATAAAATAAATAGAATAGTAAATCTGTACAAGTAAAATAGAGTAATAAATCTGTACAAACATATATACAGGTGCTGTCCTTTCCCGCTCTCCCCGCCCCGTCCCGTCCTGTCCTCTCCTGGCCCTGCTCCATCTTGTCCTATCCCGCTGTCCCAGCCCCGCACTGTCCTGTCCTCTCCCTCTCTCCCCGCCCCGTCCTGTCCTCTCCCTCTCTTCCCGTCCTGTCCTCTCCCTCTCTTCCCGTCCAGTCCTCTCCCTCTCTTCCCGCCCCGTCCTGTCCTCTCCCTCTCTCCCCGCCCCGTCCAGTCCTCTCCCTCTCTTCCCGCCCCGTCCTGTCCTCTCCCTCTCTCCCTCTTCCCGTCCTGCCCTCTCCCTCTCTTCCCGTCCTGCCCTCTCCCTCTCTTCCCGTCCTGTCCTCTCCCGCTCTCCCCGCCCCGTCCAGTCCTCTCCCTCCCTCCCCGCCCCGTCCAGTCCTCTCCCTCTCTTCCCGTCCTGTCCTCTCCCTCTCTTCCCGTCCTGTCCTCTCCCACTCTCCCGGCCCCGTCCTGTCCTCAGGTCCCGCTCTCCCCGCCCCGTCCTGTGCTCTCCTGCTCTCCCGGCCTTGCTCCGTCCTGTCCTCTCCCTCTTTTCCCGTCCTGTCCTCTCCCTCTCTTCCCATCCTGTCCTCTCCCTCTCTTCCCGTCCTGTCCTCTCCCTCTCTCCCCGCCCCGTCCAGTCCTCTCCCTCTCTCCCCGCCCCGTCCTGTCGTCTCCCTCTCTCCCTCTCTTCCCGTCCTGTCCTCTCCCTCTCTTCCCGTCCTGTCCTCTTCCTCTCTTCCCGCCCCGTCCTCTCCCGCTCTCCCGGCCCCGCGCTGTCCTGCCCTCTCCGGTTCTGCCGGCCCCTCCCCGTCCCGTCCCGTCCCGTCCCGTCCGGCTCTCCCCCCTCCCGGCCCCGCTTCTCGGCCGCATTGCCCGACCCGCGGCAGCTCGGCAGCTCCGGCACAGACCCCGCAACCCCTCCCCGACACCCCTGCCCTCAACCTTCAATTACCCCTGGGTTTTGAACGCACAATGACACGGATGAATTCCCACCTGCCTTCTCTCGCACTTCTTTTTTTCCCTGTTCGTCTCTCTCTCGCCCAAGTATAATAATAATGATATTTGTTATGCGCTTACTATGTGCCAACCACCGTTCTAAGCATTAGGGTAGATTCGAGGTTATCGGGTTGTCCCACGTGGGACTCACAGTCTTAATCCCCATTTTACAGATGAGGTCACTGAGGCACACAGAAGTGAAGTGGCTTGCCCAAAGTGACAAGTGGCAAAATCGGGATTAGAACCCACGACCTCTGACTCCCAAATCCGTGCTCTTTCCCTATGCCACTCCCTATTCCTCTCCCTCGACCAAGCGCCTTAAGGATTGACCCCTTTGGAGGTCCAGGCCTCCGAAAGAGGAGGGGTGGTCTCTGGGTGGGTCCGGGGACAAGTGTCAAAGCTCAGATTTGGATTTTAGGCTGCGGGAGAGGCGAGAACTGAGGCTGGCACATGGCTGGCGGGGGAGATTCGGTTCTGGCCGTGGTGGATGACACTCACTGAACTAGCCCTTGGGCACTCAGTGGAGGATCAAGGCGCTTAGGTAATGGCCATAAAGAGTCATTCATTCCAGCTCCGTAAAAAGCCTACATGTGCGCGTCACAATAAAAATAATTACTGTTATGATATTCGTTGGGCACTGACTGCGTGCCAGGCACTGTACTAAGCACTGGAGTAGGTACAAGTGAATTAGGTTGGACACAGTCCTGGTCCCACATGGGGCTCACAGTCTCCTTCCCCATTTTAAAGATAAGGTAATTGAGGCACAGAGAAGTGAAGTGACCTGCCCCGGAAAGAGCATGGGCTTTGGAGTCAGAGTTCATGGGTTCAAATCCCAGCTCTGCCAATTGTCAGCTGTGTGGCTTTGGGCAAGTCACTTAACTTCTCTGGGCCTCAGTTACCTCATCTGTAAAATGGGGATGAAGACTGTGAGCCCCCCGTGGGACAACCTGATCACCTTGTATCCCCAGCCAGCGCTTAGAACAGTGCTATGCACATAGTAAGCGCTTAATAAATGCCATCATTATTACTGCTCACTCCTCGCCCACCTGGAGAGGTGTCCAAGGCCGTTTCCCTCCCCGGAGGGGCCCAGGCTTTGGTGGGAAATCCAGGAGGTGATGGGGGAAAGGGGGGAAAGGGAGGAGAGGGAGGAAGAGGAGGAGAAGGAGGAGGAGGATGAAGAAGAGGAGCAGGAAGAGGAGGATGGGGAGGAGAATGAGCAGGAGCAGGAGAAGGAGGACGAGGAGGGAGAAAGAGGAGCATTCAAGTCCAAGGCTGCCACAGAGAAGCAGTGTGGCTTACTGGAAAGAGCCCGGGCTTAGGAGTCAGCGATCGTGGGTTCTAATCTCGGCTCCGCCACTTGTCAGCTGGGTGATTTGGGGCACGTCACTTCACTTCTTGGTGCCTCAGTTCCCTCATCTGGAAAATGGGCATGAAGACTGTGAGCCCCACGTGGAACAACCTGATTACCCTGTATCCTCCCCAGTGGTTAGAACAGTGCTTGGCACAGAGAAGCAGTGTGGCTCAATGGAAAGAGCACGGGCTTTGGAGTCAGAGGTCATGGGTTCAAATCCTGGCTCTGCCATTTGTCAGCTGTGTGACTTTGGGCAAGTCACTTCACTTCTCTGTGCCTCAGTTACCTCATCTGTAAAATGGGGATTAAGACTGTAAGCCTCCCGTAGGACAACCTGATCACCTTGTAACCTCCCCAGTGCTTAGAACAGTGCTTTGCACATAGTAAGTGCTTAATAAATGCCATCACCATCATCTAAAAAGCGCTTAAAAATACCAGCATTATTATTACTATTATTATTATTTTTCGAATGCAGGCTCTTCCCTGCCTCCCACCCTTTTCCAGCCTCATCCCATCTTGTGCCTCCCCAAGCCTCCATCCTTCCCCTCCCAGCCCCTAGTCTGAGCTCCTCTCTGCCCCCCCACCCTACCCTTTAGTCTGCCCCCCATCAGACTGTAAGCCAGATGTGACTTGTACTTTCCAAGCGCTTAGTACAGTGCTCTGCACACAGTAAGCACTCAATAAATACGATTGAATGAATGAATCCTGCCTCCTGCCTGCCCCCGCAGCCCCCAACAGAATGTGGCACATGCCTTTTCATTCATTCCATCGTATTTATTGAGCGCTTAATGTGTGCAGAGCACTGTACTAAGTGCTTGGGAAGTACAAGTCGGCCACATATAGAGCCGGTCCCTCCCCAACAACGGGCTCACAGTCTAGAAGGGGGAGACAGACAGCAAAACAAAACATGAAGACAGGTGTCAGAACCGTCAGAACAAATAGAATTAAAGCTCTATGCACATCATTAACAAAATAAATAGAATAGTAAATATGTACAAGTGAAATTAATGCCTAGGCCACACCTCGGTGGGTTCACAATTAGGGGAGAAAAAAAAGGGCGGGATTTTCTTTCACTCCGAGCAATTGAACCCCGAGACAGACGTCATTTGGAGGCGATAGGGAAATGTAGGATGGCACAGACTGGGAAGGGGGAGGAGGAGGAGAGAGGTGGAGAGAGGAGGGAATGGAGAGAGGAAGGAATGGGTTGGGGGGGGGGGAATCTGGCGCGTCTCCTGCCCCCAGGGCCTTCCAGAATTCATTCACTCATTCAATAGTATTTACTGAGCTCCTACTGTGTGCAGAGCACTGTACTAAGCGCTTGGAAAGTACAATTCAGCAACAAATAGAAACAATCCCTGCCCACTGTGGGCTCACAGAATAGAAGGGGGAAATTAGAATTAGAAGCCAAGCCTTTCCCCAGCAAACCTCCGCGTCGCCCCCACGATGGATGTGTAGCCCGTTGTTGGGAAGGGATTGTCTCTTTTTGTTGCCGAATTGTACTTTCCAGGCGCTTAGTACAGCGCTCTGCCCAGTAAGTGCTCAATAAATACGATGGAATGAATGTGTAGCAAGGACAGCGACCGGTGCTTGGCGTAGTTCTGCGCCGGCACTTGGCTTGATTTATCCGGCGTTGCTGCCGTCCTAAACACGCTAGACCGGTCAGTCAGTCGCATTTATTGAGCGCTTACTGTTGGCAGAGCACTGTAGTAAGCGCTGGGGAGAGGACACTACCGCATCTCTTACTCTCCTCCTCCAACCTAGCCTGCACACTTAGTTCCTCTGATGTTGACCATCTCACTGGCCCTCGATTTCGTCTATCTCCCTGCCGACCTCTCGCCCATATCCTGCTTATCTGGCCTGGAACGTCCTCCCTCCTCATTTCAGACAGAGAATTGCTCTCCCCTACTTCAAATCCCGATGGAAGGCACCTCTCCTCCAGGAAGACTTCCCTGACTGAGCCCTCCTCTCCCCTTCTCCCACTCCCTTCTGCTCCGCTCATACTTGCTCCGTCTCTATAAATTGCCAACCTGTACTTCCCAAGCGCTTAGTACAGTGCTCTGCACACAGTAAGCGCTCAGTAAATACGATTGATTGATTCATTCATTCATTCATTCTCTCACCCTTCCCCACAGCATATATGTATACATCTGTAATTTATGCATTTTATTTACCTATTTATTTATAGTAAAGCCTGTCTCCCCCTCTAGAGTGAGCCTACTATGGGCAGGGAATGAGGTTGATGTTATATTGTACTCTCCCAAGCGCTTAGTACAGTGCTTTGCACATAGTAAACGCTCAATATGATTATTAATAATAATAACCTACAACAATCAACACCTTTCCCTGCCCACAACTATCTTACAGTCTAGAGACTAGGTGTCAGGTTTTCATTCTTTGTGCTTCATCCGGGCGTGTTCGGGGGTCTCGGTGCCCTGATTTCTGGCCCCCAAGGGCGCCTCCCAACAGAGTTCAAAGGTGAGGCCCCCTGCGTGTCCCCCACCCTACCCCCGCGTCTTCCCAAGAGAAGACAGAGAACAGCCATTACTCTGCCTTGCAACTGTACAGATGGTCAAACAGACCATGTCTCACACACAAGAATTATAATAATAATAATATTTGTTAAGGGCTTATTATGTGCAAATCACTGTTCTAAGCCCTGGGGAAATACAAGTTGATCTGGTTGTCCCACGTGGGGCTCACAATCTTAATCCCCATTTTATAGATAATAATAACAATAATAATGGCATTTGTTAAGTGCTTACTATGTACCAAGCACTGTTCTAAGCGCTGGGGGGATACAAGGTAATCAGGTTGTCCCACATGGGGCTCACAGTCTTAATCCCCACTTTACAGATGAGGGAACTGAGGCACAGATATGAGGTATTAGGCTCAGAGAAGTTAAGTGACTTGCCCAAGGTCACACAGCAGACATGTGGCAGAGCCGGGATTAGAACCCATGGCCTCTGACACCCAAGCCCGGGCTCTTTCCACTGGACCACCTTGCCCTTGATGAATACCACCATTCTGCCGACCTTAACCCTCTCCTAGAGAGGTCGACGCACCTTCCTCCTGAAATCGGGGGTCGCACAGACTCTCCGAAAGCAGCCCCACCCCTCGGAGAAGCAGCATGGCTCAGTGGGTAGAGCCCGGGCTTTGGAGTCAGAGTTCATGGGTTCAGATCCCGGCTCCACCGATTGTCAGCTGTGTGACTTTGGGCAAGTCACTTCACTTCTCTGGGCCTCAGTTACCTCATCTGTAAAATGTGGATGAGGACTGTGAGCCCCCCGTGGAACAACCTGATCACCTTGTAATCTCTCCGGCGCTTAGAACAGTGCTTTGCACATAGTAAGCGCTTAATAATATTATTATTCACTACAACGCGCCCCTCCCATCACTACACCACCCGCTGCCCCCGTTAGAACGGCCTATAGACGAGACGACCGGAACGGAACGGCTCTTTAAAATGAGTCAACTTGATTGGGAGGGTGGGAGGACCTCTGGCCAAGGCCCAGCCCTGGCCGGTGTTTCCGAAAGGAGGAGTTTAAATGAGGGTCTTTAGGCAAGGGGAAAAAGACGAAGGAAAAGGACTCGTCCCCGGCCCTCAGACCAGAGTTTTCTGTCGCATTCAGAGGTGTCCCTGAGCGGCTCCCCCGGCCACCCACCCGTGATCTCCTCCCGGTATCATGCAGGACCCCTCCGCTCAATCACAGCATTTATTGAGCGCTTCTTCTGCGCAGAGCACTTGGTAAAAGTGCAAGAATTAAGCAGTCACAATTCCCGCCCTCAAGGAGTTGGAAGTCAGTTTGTTGCGGGAAGGAAGAAGCGGGGCCTCGGGAAAAACGCAATTCGCTCCGGAGTCTCGGAGTTAGCGATTGACCACTCAATTCCAGGACTGGGCCGAGGGTCGGAGAAACAACGACACAGGAGAGGAAGGAGACGGGAAGGAGATTGGGGGGGGGTCTCCCTCAAAGACCAGAGTGGGGGTACAGAAACACAGCGTGGTTTAGTGGATAGAGTACGGCTTGGGAGCACGTGGGTTCTAATCCCGGCTCCACCACTTGTCTGCTGGGTGACCTTGAAGAAGCCACTTTAACTTCTCTGTGCCTCAGTGACCTCATTTGTAAAATGGGGATTGACTGTGAGGCCCACGTGGAACAACCCGATTACCTTGTGTCCCCCCCACCCAGCGCTTAGAACAGTGGCTTTGCACATAATAATACCATTATTATTAGTACCTTGTATCTACCCTGGTGCTTAAAGCAGTGCTCCGCACATAGTAAGCGCTTAACAAACACCATTAGTAGTAGTAGTAATAGTAGTAACACACTCCCCCGAGGAGACTGGAAAGCCACACATTCATTCGGGTCTGTCTCTGAGCCCGTTGATGGGTAGGGACCGTCTCTATCTGTTGCCGATTTGTAGTTCCCAAGCGCTCAGTACAGTGTTGTGCACACAATACACACTCAAATACGACTGAATGAATTCGGGCCTCGTAGGGACAAATTGGGCAGCGACAAGCCTAGTACACTCACGCGCTGGTTCTCTGAGGCTCCGGCCCACCTTCTCGGATCCACCCGGGGCCGGGAACGGAGACTTCATGGCCCAAGGCCCTTTTTTGTCTGGGCGGGTTGCAAAATGAGGCACCTTCCCAGCCCCATCTCCTTCCGTTGGCCCGGGAGATTAGGGAAACCTTCTCCACCTGTCCTTGCGACACACCCACACTGTACACAACACGGGAATGGCACTGCTTTACACACCCAATTGGGGCAGAACGACTGTGGGAAAGGCGCAGCCCGTGAGGTTCCCCGTTCCCTAACAGACTCTGAATATGTTTGGAAAGAAAAATAAGTCGCGCAGTAAAGAATATGTTAACAGTGAGATTCTCCCCGCAGCGGGGAGCCAGATTTGGAAGAAGTCCGACGCACCACAAACCACCGACTAACAGAATTTGGGGGACGGGGGCGCGGGGGGGGGGGGGGGGGCATGTGGAAACTCAAGGTAGAGAGGAACACACTTTAGCTTTGAACTCCTCGACCACTGAGATCTCATTGTTTAAATGATTAAATACTATAGTCTGTTGAGTACGATTTTGAAGTCTTTCTCCAAGCCGGGGTAGATTTCTTCTCTGATCAGATGATCAGACCTGAGACCACTCCTTGAATAAATAGAATACCATTCTGAACTCGATTTGAGAACGAAGCGTATCTTTGGTGGGGAAAAAAAAAACTTCAGGATCTGAATCCGGAATTGAGGACGGATTTGCATACGTGCTAATTCTGTTGCAGTGTACTCTCCCAAGACCTTAAGTACAATGCTCTGCCTATAGCAAGCGGTCACTAAAGACCGTGGACTGATTCCTTTGCATTAGAAGGTGGGACCCCCAAAGCGGCAGTCATCACACACACGGAAGGTGGGAAAGAGACGGGTCAGAGGCTATTTTCAGTATCAACTCAATAAATCCGCCGGAGAGCGAGCCACTTACTGCTGCAAGGGTCAGGAGCAAGCGGCGTGGTCAAGGAGTGGAAATTGTCAATAATAATAATGATAATGGCATTTGCTAAGCGCTTACTCTGTGCAAAACATTGTTCTAAGCGCTGGGGGATACAAGGTGATCAGGTTGTCCCGCGTGGGGCTCACAGTCATCATTCCCATTTTACAGATGAGGTAACAGAATCCGGTAAGTTAAGTTATTTACCCAAGGTCACACAGCAGACATGGCAGAGCCGGAATTCGAACCCATGACTTCTGGCCCGTGCTCTTTCCACTGAGCCACACCATTCCTCGTCTCAAAACTCCCAGGCGGCAGACAACACTGTAAGAGGCGCGATAAAGGTGCTGAGGACTGTTTCCCACTGCAGTAGTTTCGATCACATCCCCTGGATGTCACCGTTTCAGAAACTTTTTGAAGTGCAATATCTAAAACCACAAGCCCCATCAACACAACGGAAGTGATTTCGGTAAAGAACCGTGAAGATCTGGAGATTGGCCCAAAAATAAACATTCAGCTTAGCTTTAACCGCAAACAAACAGCACGATTAACGCCCTTCGATGTAACGGATGGCGGAATTTGGTAACCGGCTTTCGAAGGAAAGGAAAGGCAAGATTTAAAAAAAAAAAGAGGCCAGATTTTATTTTGAAAAACCCAAACTATACAAGACCTTCGCTGAACCACCGAGGAAGTTTTTCGGGCGGCAGAAAACGCAGATCGGACGCCGCCGGAGGGGCAATTTTTTTCTCCACCCCCCCTTGAAAGATTAGGGAGGCCAAGTCAGCCGCTGGCAAAGTCCGGCTGCTTTCTTCGTAAACGGCCAAGAGCCGAGCCAAATAAATTACCATAAATTAAGGTCCGAGACAGCCGTGAGACAAATCTCTCGGTGGAAACACGCCTTGGGGGTGGGGGCGGCGTGATGAGAGGGAGGCGAGGAGAGGTCAAAGGATTTCCTTAGCTCTCGCAGGAAGTGTGTAACGCTGTTTATGCCGCTGCCGGCCCGGGGCGGGGGATGGGGGGTAGGTAGGGGATGGTTGCCCGGAATATACTAGACGTCGGGATAGTTGCAGTAATATACCGCGGAGCTGGCGTCCGACACGACGGAGGAGAGGGCCCCGTGGCCGTCCGGGAGGGCGAGGCTGCCGTCGTGGGGCGCGTAGGGCAGTCCCAAATCGGGTTTGCAGACGAAGTGCAGGTACTGCTCGAACTCGGTCCGGTCCAGGTCTCCCAGGAGTTCGGCCGGAGGGGCCGGGTCCAGTCCTTCCCGGCAGGGGAGCGTGTCCGGAGGAGGGGAGGGCTGGCCGGGCCCGGCCGGGGCCTGCAGCGGGTAGGCCCGGCCGCCCCCGGACGGGGCGGGCCCCACCTGGCCGTAGTAGACGTGCATTGGGCTGGCGGGGCCCAGCAGGCCCGGTAGGCCGTGGGCCGGAGGGTCCGGCCGGGGGGGGGACCGGCGGGGGGTCGGGGTAGCCGTAGGGCGCCGGCGGACAGTCCCCCTGCAGGGAGGCGGCGAAGAAGGCCGGGTCGGCCTCCACGCCGTCCAGCGGGGACGCCTCCGGGGTGGGCAGGGGGTAGCCGTCGAAGGGAGGCCCCGACAGGCCCTGGCAGTCGCGATAGTGGCCCAGGGCCGGGGGCAACGGGCCGGGGGGGCCGGTAGCCCTGGTCGTGGTAATGGAGGGCGAGGCTGTCCACCGGCCCGCGGCCGTCGGGGCCCAGGCCCGGGCCCGGAGGGTCGGGGATGCCGTGCAGGAACCCGCCGCCGTCCACCCGCTTCAGCCGCTTCACTTGCTTGCGCCGCCGAGGCCGGTATTTGTAGTTGGGGTGGTCCTGCATGTGTTGAACCCGCAGCCGCTCCGCCTCCTCCACGAACGGACGCTTCTCCGACAGCGACAGCGCCTTCCACGACTTCCCTGCGGCGGGGGCGGGGGCGGGAGGGGACACAGGCGCGGTCACCGACGGCCCCAACGCGGGGTGGGCGACGCCTGGGCCCCGCCCCGGACCGCCCCCGGGAGGGTCTGCGGCCCCGGGACGCGGGGGGCATCGGGGACCCGGGCAGGGCTTGTGTGTGGACACCTCTGCGGCCTCATCTGTGGTCAGGGGAACACCACTGGTACGGCTGGAAAACCCCCTTATCCCACCCGGGAAAGGTCTGTGGCCCCGGGACGCGGGGACATCTTAGGGATGCGGACAACAACGAGGCCCAGGAGGCCTCGGCTGTGGTCAGTGGGGCAACGTTGGACGGCCGGAACGCCCCCCCTCTTCTTCTCCCACCCGGGTCCCCCCAAGACGAGGGTCTGTAGCCCCGGGACGCAGGGGGAAACTACGGCCAAGACCGAAATACAGGAGGCCTCTGAAGCCTCGACTGTGGCCGGTGTGGCAGCGCCGGACGGCCGGAACGCCCCCTTCTCACTCCCACCCCCCATCCTAACGTTAATAATAATAATAATAGCATTTATTAAGCGCTTACTATGTGCAGAGCACTGTTCTAAGCGCTGGGGAGGTTACAAGGTGATCAGCCTGTCCCACGGGGGGCTCACACTCTTAATCCCCATTTTACAGATGAGGTAATAGACAGAAAATCAATCAATCAATCGTATTTATTGAGCGCTTACTGTGTGCAGAGAACTGTCCTAAGCGCTTGGGAAGTACAAGTTGGCAACATATAGAGACGGTCCCTACCAAACAGTGGGCTCACAGTCTAGAAGTGGGCTCACAGTCTAGAAAAGTACAGAGAAGTTAAGAGACTACAGAGAAGTTAAGTGACTTGCCCAATGTCACACAGCTGGCAATTGGCGGAGCCGGGATTTGAACCCGCGACCTCTGACTCCAAAGCCCGTACTCTTTCCACTGAGTCATGCTGATTCTACAGTCCTTTGCACATAGTAGACGCTTAACAAATGCCATCATTATTATTATCATCCCGGGACCCAGACCCCTCTCTGGACAAGCGTCAGGTGGGCCTTCGGGATTGGCAACCCAAGCCCGGTCTAGATTGATGGGAGACTTGGACTTCCCAAGCCCTTAGTAAAGCGATGTGTACACAGTAAGCGCTCAATAAATACGATTGATTGAATGAATGGAGACTACGGACAATAAATACAGCTGAATGAATGGAGACTACGGAGGGGATCCATAGAGGATATCAGGACGGGTGCGCGGAGGGCGGAGAAGGGTGCCCCTTTTCCTTCTCCCCCACTGTTGGGTAGGGACTGTCTCTATGTTGCCGACAGTGGTGTGCACACAGTAAGCGCCCAATAAATACGATTGATTGAATGAATGAATGGAGACTACGGACAATAAATACGGCTGAATGAATGGAGACTACGGAGGGGACCCATAGAGGACATCAGGACGGGTGCGCGGAGGGCGGAGAAGGGTGCCCCTTTTCCTTCTCCCCCACTGTTGGGTAGGGACTGTCTCTATATGTTGCCAACAGTAAGCGCTCAATAAATACGATTGATTGAATGAATGAATGGAGACTACGGACAATAAATACTGGTGAATGAATGGAGACTACGGAGGGGACCCATAGAGGACATCAGGACGGGTGCGGGGCGGGCGGAGAAGGGTGCCCCTTTTCCTTCTCCCCCACTGTTGAGTAGGGACTGTCTCTATGTTGCCGACAGTGGTGTGCACACAGTAAGCGGTCAATAAATACGATTGATTGATTCTCCCCCTGGCCCCTGGCCGGACTCACCCAGCATCTTGCTCAGTTCGGCGTTGTGGAGGTCCGGGTTCTGCTGTGCCAGCCTCTTGCGCTCGTCCTTGGCCCACACCATGAAGGCGTTCATGGGCCGTCGGATGCGGGCCTCGGCCTTGGCCCGGGCCCCCCCGCCGCCGCCGCCCCCCGCCGCCGCCCCCGCGGCCTCCCCCTTGGCCTTGGCCTCCCCGAGGGGGCTGAGGGAGTCGGCCCAGGGGCAGGGGCCCAGGGCGGCGGGCATCATCATGGGCAGCGCGCACCTGGCCTGCCTCTGGTCGTCACTGGCGTAGCCCGCATCCGGGCTGCTCATGGCGCTCCGGCCCGACGCCCCCCACCGCCCCCCGCCCCGGGATTCCCGCCGGGACAGGCTGGGGGCCGCCTCCTGCCTGGGATCCGGGAAATCCCGGGATCACTCCTCCTCCCGTCCCCCCGACTCAATCCCTCTGCCGCCGCGCTCCCACCGCCGCCTCCATTTCAACAGGGAGTCGGCCAATGGGGGGCCCCGGGGGCGGGGAGCGGGGGAGCCGCCCCGCCCCGTCCGGCCCTTGTCCCGCGTCTCCGCCCGGTCCCTCCCCTGTCAATCAATTAATCAATTAATCAATCAATCAATCGTATTTATTGAGCGCTTACTGTGTGCAGAGCACTGCACTAAGCGCTTGGGAAGTACAAGTTGGCAACATATAGAGACAGTCCCTACCCAACAGTGGGCTCACAGTCCCCATCCTCTCCCGCCCCGCCTCCTCTTCCACCTGCCAGGTGCTTTTTCTTCCCCGAAGACCCTGGACGGCTTCGGAGCCCCCAGTTCGGATAATAGTAAGAATAATGGCATTTGTTTAAGCGCTACTATGTGCCAGGCACTGTACTAAGCGCAGGCCAATCGGTTTGGACACGGTTCCGCCAAGTCTCAGTCCCCATTTTACAGACGAGGTAACCGAGGCACAGAGAAGTGAAGTGACTTGCCTAAGGTCACACAACAGACAAATGGCAGAGAAGCACTGTGGTTCAGTGGAAAGAGCCCGGGCTGGGAGTCAGAGGTCATGGGTTCTAATCCCGACTCCGCCACTTGTCAGTTGTCAGTTGTGTGACTTTGGGCAAGTCACTTAGTTTCTCTGTGCCTCAGTTACCTCAGCTGTAAAATGGGGATTAAGACTGTGAGCCCCATGTGGGACAACCTGATACCTTCTACCCGCCCCCCCAGTGCTTAGAACAGTGCTTGGCACATAGTAAGCGCTTAACAAATGTCATTATTATTATTATTAGATATGGGATTTGGAACCCATGACTTTCTGACTGCCAGGCCCGTAATCTATGAACTTCAAGAGCTTAGTACAGTGCTCTGAACACAGTAAGCGCTCAATAAATACGACATGCTGCTTCCCTGGGTTCCCGGGTCCAGGGGCGGTCGGCACCACATGCCTCTGTTCGGGGCGAAAAGAATGAAAACGCACCGCTCCTGTTGTCCCGGGAAATAGGATAGAAAACTTCTGTACTTATATTTTGCTTGCATTTCAGCATTCCACTAAATGCGTCCAATGCACTCTTTTGTTTCCCCCCCAGCGCTCATCACAATCCTCGGCGTTAGGATTTGCACGCCATACAAATTACTACCGACTAGTCGTAATTTACTAAGAAGTGGCCGCTCCTTCCCCCCCTGCAAAATCCAATGCAGCTTTCGGCCACACGGTGGGAGCCAGAGAAGGCCCACTGGAAGGCTCGGATTCCCGATCCCCGCCCCCTCAAGATGACTTTCCTTCATTGTTTTCCCCTCACA